>NW_026535796.1:42960000-43080000 GCF_028551555.1 Melozone crissalis | reverse complement strand
CAATATACAAGTGGCGGACATTAATTTTCACTTTGATATTCTGTCATACCAAAGCTCATACTTTCATATGAAAATTTAAAGATGTACTGTCTTAATACCGTGGTACAATTAGAGTGCATTTAAAAAAAAACCACCAAACACAGACTCGCTTCCTCTAGTCCCCACCAAAGAAAAGAACAAAGCCCTGCTGAACAGACTTCAAAGTATTATAACTTTTCACTGTTTTCTCCAGCTATATCCCCTTCATTATAGGAGCTGTTCAAAGGATTGACAAGAGCTGGTAAATTCTACTTAATGCCAATGATGCAGATGTGACGAAGTCAAGGAAGCAGTCAAAATTTCTCACCAATTTGGATTATTCCCAAATTTATGAAACTGGTAATTGAATATGGCCATTATTACCTGTGTCCCCATTTCAAAACATATTTGAATAAAAGAAATTATTTAATCTTCAAGAAGTTCACTCTACTCCCACATTCCTTTTCTCCCCACAAGTAACACAACAAATTGAAGCAACCAGCTGCAATTATGTTTACAGGAATATTCACAAACCTATTGAACATGAAATATTTCTAATAAATAGCCTGGTCTGGAAAAGAATTCCACTGAAAATGTTATTTTATTCTCTTCCCTTTCCCCCAGAGGATTAAAAAACATATATTGATGTCTTCTTTTGCAAAATATTTTTTGCCATTTCTCTCCATGTCTATTTACTGTTATTGTAAAAAGAGAAACAATAAATTAATCTTCCTAAATTAAGATGCTGTGACTTCCTAATTTGCCTGTCCAACTGCGGCTTCCATCAGGAGGAGACCACTTGGACTTGATACAAACTTGAGGGAGGATATCACCTCCAGTCATTTAACATGTATCCCACTTACAAGGAGTTGTGGAACTAGCGTAAGTGTCTCAAATTCCATTCTACCTGGACAATGAGTGATAGGCTGATATCTAGGAGTAGTGTCTGGAAGAGGCTTCTCAGAATCCTTTTCCACATTTCATACATTTTGCTCAAATAAGTATTTGGAGTACTGGAAAATAATCTGTATTAAAACCTTTTTCAGCATTTCCCCAGGACTGAAAGTATACTCACACTCAAGGTATTTAAGACACTTCTTCCACCCGTGTGTATAGGATTGCATGCATATTTTCTCTATCTTGTTCCTTCTGTTCCTAACACTGTCATGAGATTCAAGAACCTCTATGTCAGGGAACACAGCACAGTAGAGAGCTTCCATGTCTTGCAACACCTTTCAAGTTTTCCAAAGTATTCCCACTACAGCTGTAGAAATACAAAAATTGTCTGAAGTTGCATCATGACTGTGACAATACTAATGAGCACTGAAAATATGAATCTCACTGGTCTCTCCCAGAGAAATCCCTACTTCAACTGATTTCATCACAGCTTTTAGAGGATTGATACATAAAGGACCATGTCACAGTAAGAAAAAGAAATGTGCCAATCTCATCCTCAAAAAGGACCCTTCTCCCCAGTTCCAAATCTCAAAATCTCCTTGGTATGGCAGTACAGCCTATCAACGCCTGAAGGCTTCTCAATGACATCAGGAGTACAGATGAAACAGATTGAGCATGTCATGGGTTTGCTACCCAGCAAAGCTTGTGACCCAGGAAAGGGTGGATGAAAATGTGACAGTGAGCTCTGCTTCTCCCTTGCAAAAGAGTAGAACTCTTGTACCCTCAAAGACCAGAAAGTCAGTTTCTTGTTAGAAGTGCAGGAAATGAAAATGTACACATTTCATTCTCTGAGGACACAATGTTTTCTGGGAGCTTTCTGGATGATACAGACCAAAAGCTGAGCAACACAGCTGTACTGCAAGGCAGACCTTACAGGACAGGTTTAATAGGCAGTAGCTTTGCTTTGTTTATGGTCACATTACTTGCTTACACAGAGATATCACTAGAGGTTCCTCATTCTTTTGCCAGATTTTTAACAGCTGTAGAATAATCCATTTTCCTAGTTGTCTGTTCCCCAGTTTTCAGCAAATCACTGCTGGGAAGATGTGCACTGTCTGTGCAGGCAGAGCAACACAGAGATCTCCCCCATATCCCATAAGCATAGGGTCACTCAGCATCCTTAACAACACTAACAAATACTTGCTTTGACTCCCTCTCTCCAAGAAAATGCATCCCCAGCCACCCATCCTAACTTCCTACACAAGTTTTCTGCTGCATAAAAGTCAGCAGAGCAGTTCCTCTGTTGCCACGGGAGCAAAGTATCTAGACCCAAACTTAGCTCCTGGGTTTGAGCAAGTGTGGTTGCATGAGGGCAGGGTGATAAAATCACCAGGCACTGTCTCAGGAATTCAGGTAGAAGGGAGAAAAAATACCTACTGTCTCTGAGGAAAGGGATCCCCCACCACACATGGCCCTCATGAGACCAGAGGTTCTGCCTCAGTACTCCCAAGTGAATAATCCCTCCAATAACAAAATTAGGTACCTCATATTGTTTTACTCTAATTTTGACACAAGCAGTGGCTCTGCCTTTAAGTTAAATCTGTGTGCAACACAAAACTAAGTGTGGAGGGACAAATGGCCACTTACAGCTTGTCAAACCTCATTTCTCTGACTGTGGTAAATCTCCGTGGAAGGTTGCCACTTTGTGGTTATCTGCCCACAGTCCTGGATATCAAACTGGAAGCTACTTCCAGCAACTCCAGTCTGCTGAATGCCAAATGGAATGTCCACATCACCTGAGATATGCCTCTGGAGAACTGCAGCCAAAGGGTCACAGGATCTGGTTCTTCCCACAACCATCTCTAAAATCAGAAAGGGATTTTTTCCTTGCTTTAGTCTTTGCAGTTTTCTTCCTCAACTCCTAAGGTCATGGAATATTACAGGACTTGTGGAATTGCAGCAACAAAAACACAGATAAATATTTGGTCATGCTGAGCCTCGCTGCAGCCAGCAACTGCATTAATATAATGCTTGCTCCAACATGCCTCAGCTCCCCACAAGGTTTCTCCACTGGACAACTGATGGTGAGAGAGAAAATAGTCAAAAGGCTAATGCGAGCAGAAATAAATAAATATATAATAGCAGATTGAAGAACCTAAGGTTTAAATAAAGAGGTAGAGCATCCTCCTATATGGTCCAAAGACAGAGAGTGGAAACTAAATATACCAAGATTTTTAAGTTTCCAGTTGATTATTTCTAAATAGGCATATAAGGCAAATAGGCAAATAGGCATTATTTCTAAATAGTTGTTTGAAAATTCGTTTTTACCACTGTATACACAGAAAAACTTCACTGATTTTCTGAACTGGAAGGGATCGTTGCCTCTTTCCATACCTGGAGGTTACACACCCTTATAGGAAGAATTTCAGGTGTTAACTCTTTTATGGGTTTACTTGAAACATGGAAATAAAAACCAAAAAAACCACCTCTTCCTCCCCACACATATCTCTAGATGTCCATTCCCAGTGCAGAGGCAGGACCTTTGTTAGGAGTTTCTGTCTCTTTGAAGTATAACACTAAGCAACTATTGTTTTTCTAAATATACTCAGAGTTTTCAGTTTATTGCTCTGGTATCCAAAGAACTGAAATCAAACTCGGGGGGAAAGAGAATAGGGCACCCCACAAACACTCCAAGCTCCAGAGCAAACTTGACAGCTCCTTAGGAATTCAATCATCGTTTGAATAAAACCAGCCTGTTTGAATAAAACCAGCCTGTTCACTGCATGGCAATTGGTTTCCTGTCATTTCCAGTAGGATTTTTTTCTTTTTTTTTTTCCAGTTCACAACTGCCTTCTATTGTCAGTGTTTTGAATAGCCAACAACGATTTAAAGTGGTGAGGTCCTATCAGCATTGTTCTCCTGTTCAGAGGCACAGAGAACAAGAATACATCTATGTTTTCCATACAGTGTAGAAAAATGTAATTCTCTGTTTAGTGTCATATCAACAGCTCGTGTCCCAATTCACCGCCATGGGCAATGAATGACAGACTGTGCTGTCCATCCTGACAATGTGACCAAGATATCTGTGGTTTAGACTGCCATATCAGTTTTCCCCTTTCCAAAAAATGTTGCCAGAGAAATCTATTTTTGTTCCTTTATTTGTTTCTTTATCTAAATACAAAGTAGAGATAAAAATGAAATTGAGTTCATTAAACAAGCTGCAAATAATGTCTTGATAGCACAGGAAATGTTTCATTCCCCGCAATTTAACATTGCAGCATGTGCTCTCAATGGAGCACGGATTTCTTTATAACACTAATAAAAATAGCTGTAGTCCCATTCTTTCAACAAAGGCTTCCCCCCACCCCAGCAATTCTGTAGAATATATCTTATTTTCTAGTATAAAAAAGGAGCCTTTTTTTCTTTATAGGTAGCAGGCACATCACAGTTAAAAATATGTAGCTGAAGGGTGATTAACTCCTGGTACCATAGGTCTGGAACTGGCAATAAAGAGGTAGCTTGGAGCTGTGCAATGGAAACAGCACTTATTCAAGAGAAGAGGAGAAATGAAACAAAAGTTTGACAATGTTAGAAAAGAAATGTGAGAAATAGGTTGAGGCAGCTATGGCACAGCAATGATTTACATGCTGTTAATGTACAGTGGCTGTATGTTGTGCTCAGGACAATATTTAAATAAAAGCAGCGTTAGCCTTGGCAGCCTGTGTATTAACACCCTGAATTTATGTTGCCTCCAAGGTAAAGAGCATTTTCTTATTGTAACATATACAGGAATTACAGTGTCAAGAGAATCTTTGGCAGTATATTCTACCTTAAGAAGAGATTACTGGATTTCTTTCAATTTATTTTTATTTTTCCATCATTTCTTGAGTGTTTTCATTTGTTTGTAAGTTGTTGAGTGTGATGATAATTTTTTCTTTCTACTGCTTCAGACTTAAAAGCATTTCCAGCAGAGGAAAAAAGTAAATTTACACAGGCAACAAAGAAAAGTAGAGGTTTTAGCTTAATCGATGGTTGAAGTTGATGGAGTAGGGAAGCTGATGGAGTAGGGGCACCCAGGCTGCAGACCTGTGGCCCAAGAGTTTTCCTATCATGCCATGGTTACCTTTATATGAGCAGCAGTCTGGTGCTGTGGAGAGCAGAGACAACAACAATGTCTCTGAACAGGCCTTTGACACTCTGCCAGCATCAGAGTCATCTCTGTCTTGATCCTCCTTTGCTTTTTACATGGCTCCCCCAAAACTATCTGAGCTGCCAGGTAATGTTGGTCATAGGGGGATCTTAGCAGCTGGCTGTTTTGTGACAAATGACACAGAATCAGCAACAGTACATGACCTTTATGGATTCTGGCTGTCTCTTAGAAGAATGTGAAATATTCACAATGAAATACAAAACCTACTTGAAATTCAAGTTGTTCCTCAGACAATTACTATGGAACCAAAAGACCTAACTGCCCCGTATTGGTAAGATATTTATATTTCTACTGCCCCCATAAAGTTCTCTGCCTTGTGCATCATTACAGAAAATAACAAGAAGTCAGAGCTTTTTTAAGTACAAGGCCAGTCCTAGATGGCTGTCTGAAGTACAGATGAATGACAGTGAAAATAGCAATCCCAATGGTAGCAATATGATCTGGAGGCACAGCCTTGGAGCAGAGGTGTGAAACCTTCAGACTCAGCCAAAATAAACCACTGCTACTGTGGGGAGGGGATGTTGGGAAAAGGCACATAAAATTCAGGCATTAGTTCAGAAAAGCAACTGCAGCATTTGCTACAAACTTCTGAACAAAGCCCACTGAATCAGCAATATGAGTAAATCACAACATCTTCTGCCTCCCAGAGCAAAAAAGCTAATCATGTTAAGTCCCTCTGAACATCTGTCATCCTCCACAGTATGGAAAAGGTGAGTTTTAGATCAACAGACTCCAACACTGTCAGATGAACTGTAAGGAACTCAGTGACATACTTCAAGGGCCTCTTTTTTCTTTTCTTTCTTGTGACATGCCCCCTTCCAATTTAATTGAGAGCAGGTTTCCCTGCCCAAATTCCTTAGGCTATTATTTAGCATCACATGCAGAGAATATAATTCTGGGCATTAAATGGTTGTGGTAGGGAAATTAACAATCCCACAAGGTTTAGGACCTCTCCATGTGCTCTTGGTGGCCAGAATGTAAAAAGTTGGTAGCTTAAAAGACTGGAAAAAAGAATCCTGTGTTACTGCCAGAGCTGAAAGATATGAGTACTGAGTTTAGCAAGGAGAAGGATAATGGAGGGCTTCAGTCAAATTATAGGTATGCATAAAGGAAAAAGACTTCTGATTGTAAAAGTAGCCTAAATCAGTAAACAAAAATGGTATCAGATGCCAGGCAGAATTTGTATCTACACTTATAAATGTAGAATAAGACACAGATTTTGAAAGCAATAAAATATTGAAGCATCCTGCTTTATGACAAGCATCATGATAAGCCTCAAAACAAGTATAACCAGACAGTTTTGCTGAAGGATATCTCTGACTCAGTAATCATCCAATAAAGCTTTGCAACTCATGCTATGCATAACCAGTAGGATGCTAGACTAAGTTGTCACAACAGTCCTTCCTAGACTTAAAATTCTTTAAGAATTTAGAATTATCACAGTATCCATCCTCCTCTCTCCACCTGATGGTTATTCTGTGGGAGAATGACATAACACATTTCTGAGAGTTACCAAAAGCTATTGCCCTGTCACAAAAATATGTGTAAAGGTAAGGCAAAATCTGGGCCGATAAAGTAACCTCCAGAGAGAAACACAAGTATAAAAAGTATTTTCAGGTGAACTGATGCAAGTGCACAAATTAGTGCACAAGCACAAAGCGCATGCTGATCATAATATGGTATGATTTAAAATATTCCTTCAGGTAAGGTTTTAATAATACTTTAAAAGTCCTGACAGCTCCCTGTCAAGGTATCTCCATGTTACTAATTTGTAAAGCAACTGTCTTGCTCACAAAAGAATCCAAACTGGAAAACACATGGTGGACAAAGCCAAGGACAGCAGCAGAAATCAGTGCTGAGCCTTGGTCTGGTGATGTGTTGAGATGTGCCTCCTAAGAACCTGCATTAGCTTTGACGAGTCACATCTTCATGCAATTCATTTTCATCACACTGAAAGATGAACAAATAACTACCAGGCAAATAGAAGCTCTGCAAGGAGGAGGCAACACTGACAAGAGCATCACTAGGAAAAATTTCCCAAGTCACTCCCAGAGCTGAACACTAGAGCTGCAGTAAGTGAGAGACAAGATGACGATCTGTAAAAACCTTCTGTCGCTATGTCAAGTGAATGCAGTGGGACCATTTCATGCCTGCACTCCAGCCAGTGTTTGGGCTTTTCTCCACCCTTCTCTGAGGCAAATCTGTGTTCTTCTATAACTTCCTGTTCTCCTCATCCATACATCATTTACATCCTTTCATCTGATCTTAACCTGATACTAATCTATTATTTCTTTTCCAGGAACTTCATCGTAGTCATGGATTGATTTTATTTTTTGTACTCTGCAATTCAGTTCTCCATTCTTCTGTTGTTTCACACACTCCCCATCTTGTCACTATACATCCCAGCCTTCTGGTTTTCTTTCTTGCACTTCAGCTCTGTATTGTAGATACAATTCATTTTGCTTTCAGCACCTTCTCTTAGGACCATTGTGATGTTTGCTACATTTTTTTTTTACTTTTCCAGCTTGGTGTGTTCAAAAATCTTAAATTATGCAGCCTTGTGTTTTCCCTGGCAAACTGGCCAAGCTTCTTAAGATTACACTAAATTTGTCCCAGCCAGTCAGAACAAAAACCTGACTTTACTGCTTCTGAGTTCCTGGTTCACCTGTATATAATGAATTTCATTACAGCCTATGAATATAGTTATTTTCTAAAGTTTCTCTCACATCTGCTTTGATGGGATAGCATAATGTTTGAGACCCTTCAATGTGTTTGGACTGAAAGTTTTTCTTGGAAGTCTATCTATCTCCTTCACAAATACTTACCATTTACATCCGGCCCTGGTCACAAAGTGCTTTATTAAAAACTCCCTAAAACTAAAAAAATATCCATGGACGTTAAGCACTTCCCAATTTTGAAATGAATCACAGATTGCAGGAGCACACTGACAGACCTCAAGACTGTTTGCATTAGACCACTCAGCCCTCCTTGCTGCTATGTCCAGATTACATGGGACATGTTTAAACTCCATAAGTTGCATAGCCTGAGTTGGGAAACAACAATCCCCTAACCTGCTACAAAAAACTGAATAATCATGTCAAGATTCAAAGTGAATGGAGCATGTAACGTTTCCCTCATATTCCTGTCAATTTTTTGTCTTTTGTCTGAAAATTCAGGCAAGTTTGAAGCCCCATTGCTCTGACTGCTCCATGTAACTCCCTCATGTGATCCCAGGAGGATCACAAGCAGCAGAAGTCCAAGCCTCTTCCAAGTCCTGTTTTAAATTATGAGACAACTTCTGTGTGCTTTGCTGCCTGCAGGGCAATATCCCTCACTGCAGCACTGCATCTCAAGCTCCAGGATGCTTTCTCACACACCTTTATTCTCTCCTTCCTAGTTCCCAGGATGGTACAGAGCAAGATGCTGGTTGCTGTTGAGAGCTAAGGGGGTGGAGGGGGGAAAGGGCTACACATTATACTGCCAAAGTTCAGCAGCTGTAGTGAGAGAGAAAAGACAGCTGAGGTAATAAAAGCTTAGCCAAAATTTCTACACATAGAATAGGTAACCTATTTATTTTTAAAGGTTAACAACAACAACAACAAAAAAGACTCTAAAGAGGTAAAACTGGGAAGATGGATATATGTCTTCAATAACAAGTGGACTGGTATGACCCTGGCAACATCAAGCTCCCTACAGTAGCTCTTTCTCTGTCATCTTGGATATCACTTATTTTAATAACACATTTACTGATGAGAGTAAAACTAATGTAGCATGCAGAGAAGGATGGAATGGAAGGCATCTTATTTGTCAATACATCGTCACTGTCAGCCTGCTTTGGTAATAAGGTGAGATATGAAGAGCAGTCTGATTTTCAAAAACACCATGCACCAGCATGTCTCTTCATTTTCATCAGGAAGTGAGGGAGATCAGAAGTGTTGAAAAAAGTTGTCATTTATTGCTTTTTTTCCTCCCATAACTTATATACTTGTTGTCAAGGACTTTATCCATTTGAGATTAATTTTAGAGTTTATTAAAATAAAATATTTATGTATTAAATATCCTATTCTCATGATTCTGCCATTATATTGATATTTTTAGGTACTTTATAGTACAGCTCATGCTAATAAGGTGACTACTATTTTTCAGAAAGCACAAACTCTCCAGTTGGAAAAAAGAGTTTGAAAATACAGCCTTTGAGAACATGTACGACAATATTTTGCTTCATGTCTTGGGGGTAAAAAGATTTGACTCATGATTTTTGAAAATCTGAGGTCAGGAACAATTTGCAGATTGTTTTACTAAACCACAAAGTAATAATAATAATCAAAATCTTAGACAAAAGTTATTCTGTTGTTGCTACTGAGGAGAGATTTACCTCTATTTCCCAGGGATTACCAATATAATAGTCTTTAATAACCTGCAATTGTCAGAAGCATGTTTTATTCCTGCACTTTAACAATAGCCCAAAAGTGCCAAAAGCATTTGCATTTATCTTTAGCCAGTGAAGTAGATGGCAAGACCAGAAGGAGCTTTATCTAACAATAGCTCTGATGCCTTACAATTGTCTTAAATATTTCAACAAAGAGGTACCTCAGCATATTTCCCTGGCTACCAATGATTTGCCAAAGGTCAATAACTTTAGCTTTAAAGCCCAACTGATTTCTAAAGTTTTTCTTGCAGTTGGGAGATTAATCCAGACTCTTATAAACATATTTATGAAATAAGAGCAAGGGACTTTAGCCTAGCAGTTTGGAATGTAACACCATTTTGTATCTATATTATTTTTGGGATTAGAAACCATTAATTTCTAAAATTGTGCTGTGGAGCATAAGTGGCAACAGCTGTAGCTATCTGTTTGCTGTCTTTCCACATGGGCTATTTTCTGTGCAAGATATGCATGAAGAACACAAATAAATGGGGTACTACCTCTTTAGACAGGGCCTGGCAAATTTAAAGTAAAAACTAAAAAGCATGAACCATGTTTGCCTTAAAATGATGAACTTAGGTGTTAATAAAAATGGCATCTTAAGGCAAGTCCTTACACACTTCCTGTTTCTGTAATCAATTCTTCTTCATGCACAAACTAATACAATGCCTCTTCTTATTATGTCACTACTGTACATGAAACATTTCATGCATAAAATATTAATCCCAGACACAGGTCTCTGAGACAATGATTGCACTGGCTAAAGGAAGAAAGAGAGAGAGAGGTTTCTGAATATAGCTCCAGTAATGCTTTCCAGTCCCAAAACAAAACTGCAACTGTATTTAAGCCCATGGCTTTTCAGTAGCACATAAAAGCAAATCTTTGGACAGTTTAATGATGTGGACAAGACGACTGAGGGAGTCAGAATGAGACACACCATGTGTCCCATTCAAATTTGATCTATAAAAACCCAAAATAAACCAAAACTCAGTTACCTGGGTAGTCTTTGTACTTTACTTTTCACAAAATTTACCTTTTTAAAGAATTCATTCCAAAGTGAATCTGGGAAAAGTAAAAGTTGTGATTCTTGCCCCCTAAGAGGGGGTGTGAGATTGGGGTGGGGAAAGAGGGGGGAAAAAAGAGGAAAGAAATAACCTCAATAAAGGCAGCCTTAAAGTCTTCAAAAGATTTTTATTGTTAGGAATTGTCACTCCTTATTTCACACGGCCAGAATACTGCACTGTCAGTAAACTATTCATTGAAATATAAATATCTAACACACAGCAATTTAATTAGGAGAATCAGGCATGTCTCTGCTTTTATTCCTTTTTGATAGTACTATGGACTGTGTGAACTGTGCGCATGCCAGGTCCTTGCTGCCCCTTGCACCCAGATCCAGACCTTGGCTGGATCACACTTTTCCCCTGTGGTTCACAATTCCTTGGCAATTGAATCCACAGCACAGGGGGCAGAAAAGGTACAATTATTTCTTGCCACAACACCAAATCAGAACATGGCTGAGGTTTTACAGTATTAGAACAATTTCAACTCTGTCCTAACCTCAGATCTGCTGTTTAAGAAAGGGACCCATGAAAGTCTTCTGCCTTCCACAGAAAGACCATCCTCCAGAGTTAACTACTCAGGGTTTCATCCAAACCATTACTAAATATTTTCCCTGCTGGAACCTCATTTTCTTTTCTTGCCAGAGAATTTTGCAGTCTAAGAGGCCCACATAGAAAAACAATGTCAAGAAATCTTTTCAAAGAAGTAGTCCATCTGTGGCCAGGGGGATAGTTCACCTGAATGAAGAGTTTTAAACACAATAGAGTTCAACAACAGAATATGTTTTTCAGTAGATACAACTCTGCTAGACTGCAATCATTCCAGATAATCCCTCTGTGGTGTGTTGACCCTGGCTGGATGCCAGGTGCCCCCCAAAGCTGGTCTCTCACTGCCCTCTTCAGCTGGACAGAGGTTTCCTTGGTCAAGACTGGGACAGGGACCCTGATCCAGCACAGGCTCCCTACAGGGTCACAGCCTCCTTTGGGCACCCACCTGCTCCATTGTGGGCTCCTCCAAGGGCTGCTGGTGTATCTCTGCTCCCCTGTGGTCCTCCAGGGGCTGCAGGGCCAATGCTGCCTCACCATGGGCATCACCATGTCCAGAGCTCCTCTTCCCTCTTTCTCTGCACTGACCTGAGTGTCTGCAAAGCTGCTTCTCTCACACATTCTCACTCCTCTCTCCAGCTGAAGTTGCAGCTGTGCCAAAACTTCTTCCTCTTCTTAAGTATGTTATCTGAGAGGTACCACCAACATCAACTGATGGGCTCAGCCAGCATCAGGTCCAGCTGGCACTGGCTGCCCTGGGCATGGGGGAAGCAGCTCACAGCTTCCCACAGATGCCAGTAGCCCCCTCACTACCAGAAGCTGGCCACACACACCCAATATACTCCTTTTGGAATATGCCAGCTAGTTATTCTCTTGTCTCATTGCCCACAGTCTCCAGATCCTTCTAGATATTTATTTTCCTCTTTTGTCTTTATGAGTGATTCTCTCCATCTTCTGCTTTCCATTTCTCCACTTACTGACCTCTGAAGAGGTCAGTATGGTTTGTGGTGTAGTAGTTGTGGTTTCACCTCTGGACTGTGAAGTAGTGCTTTGTACACACAGGCCACAGAAAACCACATATTAAATAGAAATTAAAGGCTGCTCTACAATATGAATAACCGTACATTGAGATAAGGCATGTGCTGCTGGAACAAAAAAGCTCCACTTGTGCTCAGTATTGGGTGGGAACAATGTCCAATTGTCCAATTGCTTCTCTTGCAAAACAAATTAGAACTTCACTGGGGGTATCAACTAATTATCTCACAGAAAAAAAAGGTATTTCATTTGATATCAGTAAGCCTAAAGGAATATTTAGCTCCATCATTTCTGTATAAAATGACACTCTAAGTCCTGTAGTATCAAGAGGCTAAATGCTTAAATAGCCATGGTCACACACAGTAAACTTGCTACCTTTTGCCATTTGGAATAATGCATGGAAAATTGCCAAAGCTGTACCACAGGATTAATTACAGACCCATCACAAAATTCTAAAACCACAATACTTAGGCAGCTAAGTAAGAGTAGCTGTCTAATAGATTTAATCAACTGTAGGGTAAACCCTGAAAGTAGTAGATGTGATATAAAAAAAGATCAATGAATTTGAGTAGGCTATGATTCTAGTCTGCAGCTTTTTTCTTGGTGAAAAAAAAGCACTGATTTATTATATGCATTCCCCAACAATATTCTAAAAAAAGTATTTAAGTATAATTTAAAGCTATTTAAAAGTGACAGAATTCATGCTTCCTTTATATTAAAGACTGAAAAAAACCCAATTTCTTAACCTACTAAAGGTGATCCTCCTTGCCAGAAGGACTCCTACCAGGAAATGCAAGGGCAGCTTATCTGAAGGTTTTGTAACTGTTAGATGCTATAAATGTCACTCCTTACTGCTGGCACCAGGCTGCCATTTAGTTCTCAGTACAGAGAATGGGGAGTGTCCTTTCCTAAATTTGTTTAAGTGTCTAAGACTATTACCTTGGGCTCTTGGTCTCTCTCAGACATAGTACATTATTTTATAGCACAAACAAGTACACTAGCACGGCCAAACCCTCTTAAAACCAATTAAAAATAAATAGGACCTGACCATACTCACTGTCAGTTAGCAATTAGCTGGTTGTTTTGATAATCGCATTACAGAAGGGGCATCCACAGAAATTCAATCACTCCAAACATTAGCAGTATACCAAAGGCTATGGACACATAGACAAAGCAGTTCTGGAGCACAGGAAGGTTAATTTTCTCTCCCTCTCAACACCTACTCCCCGGCCTCAAAAAGGGAGATAGAACCAGGCCATTTCCCCCTCTAACATGCTAAAGCTTTCAAATAGCTCCCAGGCATTTTAGAAGCAGTTGTAGAGTGTTTGCTTGCCACTTTCAATTAAACATGGTACAGCAGTCTGATGTCACTGGGATCTACTAATAGGAAGAGTTTATTTAAGAGTGTTAAAACTCCAAACAAAGAACTGTCCACAGAGGTCTGCATTTTCTGGATAAACACTGAGGCATTTTATAGAGACAAGAACAGAGGGAATAACACAAAGCACTACTACTCTGCCTATAAACTCTCTCAACATTTGGTAAATGCAGATCATTTACTGCATGTCATCAAAATAATTGACTTGTGGGATTCAATAAAATTGCAGATAGCTTTGTATATCTCCTTGGAAGCAGTAGGTATCTTGAGAAGGAAAATTATTAGAAGTATTTTAGCCTCTAGTAGATTCTATCACCATTACATTTAACCAAGTTTGTTTCCCCATATGCTTTGATTAAATGGAAGCTTTTCTGGTTGGCCACCCTCCCATTTTAACATTGTGTTTTCAACTATTTTAATACACCTGAAGGGATTAAAAGTAGACCAAAATCCAAGTTGTTCCTGGGCCTATCTAAAGAGGCAGAGTGAGCAGCTTCAAGGTGGCAATAGAGATCAGAGAAAAAGTGGGTAAAAGGAAAAGAAACACGACTTGATTGGAAAAATGGTATGGAAGGAAGGAGATGATAAAAGTAGAATGGAAGTGCTTGATAACTAGAAAGAAGCTGTCAGGGGAAAGGGTTCATAAAAGTCTTTGTTTTTTAAACCAAGGGTACAATTAACTCTGTCTGTGAGAGCTGAACTCCAATTCCTTTCAAGCACCTTGAAAGTACATTAAGGTTCTCACTAGAGTCAAGTATGAATACTTAACAGAGCTGTTACTTAACTAGGTATTTATCATGTGTAACCATGAAGTTTGGTCCCAGCATCACATACCTTGATTTATTGGATGCTGCTGCTTTGACTTGTAAGTTGTTTCAGGATTAACTTAACAGCAACATTATGAAGACCAAGCAGCAAACACATCTGGAAGACCTCCAAACCTTCTTGATGAGCCCCAGATAGAAGTTCTAATCAGTTCCCTCCCTGTCCAAATAGTGCCTTCAATGATCTGAAGAATTGAAGGCCAAATATTGTTCTGAATTTTGCAAACGCACTAGGAGTAGAAAATATAAAGTGATAACAACATAAAGACTAGTAATCTCATTTTTATATTAAAAAAATGAAACATCTCAGTTTTATTCAAAAGGCATAAGATTATCAAAACAAAGTCACATCTCCCCATTCTATTTAATGCTTTTATATAACTCAAAGACTGAAGAAAGGACAGATCAATCTCACTTTTATTGATTGTGCCTCCTTCTAATCAGGTTCCCTGCCTCTTTTTCACACATGAATATACAGTGATGTCTGAGCAACAAATAATGCAGAGCAATGCTGCATCTTTAAAATTAAGATTCCTCCAGACTTTTTGAATGTCATGGATGTTTTTCTATTGCTGCCAGGCTTTATACATCATTGATTTACAAAACCTCTGGTTTGATATTAGATTGACTTGAAGTGCCTCACATAATGAGTAAAATATAAAAAGCAGCAAAAGATTTTACTCTTGGCATGCAGACCCTTGCTTGACTGGAGGCTGAAAAGAGAGAGGTGTTTCCCTTCCACATAACTGTGGCCTCTTGGGGTGTTTCAGACATGGGTCTACTCAGAAAAGCCAGTAAGGGACACTACTCACTGTGTGTAGCTACTGTCACTTCTGCTCCACAGGGGTAAAAATCCAATGTCTTCTGCATTGAGTTCTGGTGGCAGAGGACTTGCACAGAGGTAACTAAAGCCTGCAAAATTTTTGACCTGACAAGGCCCAGGAAATAAATCAGCTTGGGTCTCAGATGAAATTGGACAGGTCTCTAGTGCTCCTTAAACAAGGCATTTAATTTAAGAAATGTGCCTATTTGATAACAGGCTTTGAGAGACAATAGGAAGCCAAAATCCAAGAACATATTTACAAGGTGTATAATCTGAATTTTTTATGTAAAGAGTTTTGGGGCTCAGCCCACAGCCTTTCTCTGATACAACTCTCTCATGTCCCAGAAAATTGCTTCCTATTTCACAGATATTCAACTGCTTCTCATTTTATTTATTAATACTTCCAAATACCAAACTTTAAACTATAAATTATTCTAATATTGGCCCAAATATATATTTGTCTAAATACTATGAAATTCCAATAATAGATATGTTATGTGAATGTAGGCAAAAGGAATTCTATATATGATAGCATTTAACAGTCTCAGTGCAAAAAGAATGAAAGGAAAAAGGAAGAAGTAGGAAGTAGATACACATACAACATGTTTCCCAAAGTTATTCATGGACAATAGCAAGTAACATATGTGTGATTCAACTCAGCAAGAAATTGCTTACTCCACTGCATAAAATACAGCTGCCCTAGGAATGCAGCCCAAACCTGTTCTGCCTGCATGGAAAGGACAACCTCCCTAAGGTCCTGGCTGCCTCTGCACACAACCAGAACAACCTCAAAAAGACAAGTGGAGAAGACACACACTTTATACCTGACCATGGATAAGAATAGCAGAATTTCTGACTGCAACTCATGTTTCCTGACATTGCCCACATTTGGTCTGCAATTTTTGAATACCCAAAATGTTCTTTAAAAACTTTTCTGTTTTTTCCCAAATGGGTAGGTATTTTTCCATTGTAGAAACAGAAAAGCAAGGTTTAACTCCCTACCTCTTTTGTGGGCTGATTTGCCTTCATGACTTTGTAGTCAATCCATGCACCAACTCTGATTTAGGCAAGAAGCTGAAACAGGGCTAGAACCACCTTTTTTTCACCCTTCCACAAAAACCCTACAGCAAGTATGCACAGCCCCAAGCAGTTGCATTACAGAAAATGAAACTCAGCTGTGAACCCATTATATGGAGCTGACTGAGGCATCCCACATCCAAACTGGAATTCTAGTAAGATTCTCAGCAGATGCAGTTTAATGATGAAATAATTGAAAATCAAGGACTCTATCTTCTGCAAAGACAACATTTTTGAAAGTTTTATTTCCCTTATGCTTTTATGTTTTGTTATGCTTATGCATATATATCTTTTGTGAGAACAAAATTCAATTTTTAATCATTTTTGGCTTTCTAGGTACCTCAGCCTGCTGAATTGCTGAATAGTATTCAAAAAATTTAAGTTTACATGCAGAATAATTTTTGTGAAATTGTCTGTTTTCCATCAGCTGCATCAGAATGTTTGCCCCAGCTTTTACTTTGAGTTTTATTACTTCTTTCTGGATAACTCTCAATTTTCCTTTTCTCCAAAGATTAACATATCTCTTGTGAAATTATAGTATCCCAAAGGAGGTAATTTAATTACCTGCAATTCTACCTTTTTTTTTTTTTTTTGAGATTTCATTAACAAGCTTTTCTTTTTCATTCACAGCTCCTCCAAACTAAAATAAAAGTAGTTAAGTAAGTAGTCATGATGTTTTGGTTCCAGAACTGATTTGTTGGAGGCTATAGTGGTTCTGTTCTGTTGCCTTTCTTTTAGTATTAATTCTAAATAATCTACTGTGAAAAACTCTCACAATTTATCACACTTTCTGCCTGTGGCATTTCCTTTTAGCCCAAGGATAAATCTTTCTAACTCTGGCAAATGTCAGGAATGCTCCTGTGATACAAGTGATCCTACAATAATAAAAATCAACAGCTAAAAGCAGACTTTATTGTATTCATTATGATACTTATAGCCTGATATAAATTTTCATCTCATTCTTATTTAACAAAGGCTATATATTACTATCCTCTATATCACTGTGACCAAAAGCAGAAGACCATCTTGAGTTATGATATGCTATATACATAATCATTTTTACAGTAAAGCTAAATGAAGAAGTTATCATATTGAAATCATACTTAAAGCAGTGAAAACAGTGTTAATATTTTTTTATTTCATTTCAAGTATTTGTACCACAACAGAAACAAAAGAAAGCTAAAGTCTTTAACCATACTTAGATAATTAAATATTAGAATTCAAGAGCCTATTAACGAAATATTTGTACAAATACCCCAACAATCTGGAACCCACCTCAGCTTTGCCAGAATCAGAGCCATTAACATCCTGACAGCCACCAGCAGCACTGTCTTTTCAGTTTCCCAGGTTACTGGCAATGATTTTGTTGAAGTCAGTCACAGCCAGGTTGCCGATGTGTAAAGTTTGTCTCGTCTGTAACGTGCTCAACAAAACTTCAGCACACAGGGACATTGTGAGGTCACATAGCACACATAGTGCCAGGCTAAGGAATATTGAAAATGAACACTTCTCACCTTCCCAGTATGTTAGCGTCTATATCTTAGTGTTTGTCCCTCTATATCTTATCTTATCTTTGTTATGCAAGTGAGTATATCTTGTACTCTTTTTGCTGGGCAGAAATGACATTATTTTAGTTTCATGAAAATTACATTAAAATAGCTACACTATCATGTTTCTATATCCCACCCACCTCCCAAAAATAAACAAGATCCAAAGCTTTCCTTTGAAAATAGAGAGCTGATCCCAAACATGTTTCTCAGGACAATCACCATTCATGTCAAGCATTGTCCAGAATGCCAAGGAGGAATAACTTATTTTGTTTCCCATCCCTTAGAAAACATTGCCTTTGCAATCAAGGAAATTTCTCTTTGCATCAAGGGAACTCTTATTTACAATTGCAGCTCTGTTGATTTCTCTCATTACAAGGTTTATATATGAGAGGACTAGCTTAGCCCACTACTTCTGACACTAACATGCACTTTTCCAAGAACACAGACTATGGAAACAAAGCTTTGCATAGAAGAGCTTTCTTTGATTTTTGTCATCTTTGAGCCAGTGCTTAACCATCATCACATTTTTAGATCTGTCACCGGATACTTCTGAAGTACAGAAATAACTGCATTTTCCAAGTTGTTGTGTGTGCAATGTGTTGACTCCAGACTGGAAAACCACCCTGCCAGAACAACTCCAATGGGAGTATGCAAATCCTTTTTAGTAACACTGTTCACCATAAAACATCAAAACACTATCTGAATACATCTGGGAGATGAACAATAATTTTTTTCTGGTCAGGCTAATCTCTAGTCTTTAATATAAACTCACAGCTACAGAAGTGAGATGAGAAATAGAGTATGCAATGAATAAAAAGAATTTCAATGAGTGTGAGTGTTTTAGAGGTCCTTATATTTTGCCATTAAAATCACCCTTGACACACACAGTTTAGAGGGAAATTTTTAATTTTTCCCATAACATTTTAATCAGAAGATCACAGTTTAAATCAAAGCTACTTTTAGAAGCACAAATTTTACACTTCTTATTCCACAGCAAAAAAAAAAAGGGCATGAGAACAGTGACTTCAGAAATCTTCCCAGTTCTGGAGTTCAACCAAAAATTAGAAAAATTGATGATTACTTAAAGGAACCTTTTTTTTTTTTTTTATTTAATGGTGGTCAAATTTTTCAGGGCAAGTTTCTCTAGAATCAAAATATGATTAAAATTGCAAATCTATTTTACAACATCAAATAACTCAACTTGGCAATTAAGACAAATGGATATTGCACACAGCACACTTAATCTTATGAGAATTCAGCCACGAGGTTTACTTCACAGCACACAGCACACTTCCAGGTTATATCTTTTTCCCAGAACTGACATTTGACTGGGACATCACCAGACCAGCAACCTGGAATGCTGAATGTTTTTCCAGTTATTTCAACACCACAAATCCCCACCAAAGATACATTTTCTTACCAATTATGTCATTGTCCCATTGCCAAATATTAAGCCTAAGAGCTCCTGGAACCACTTTGGGTCTATTGTCATTAACAGCTTGCCTGTGTGGAAGCCATGCACACATCTCAGTGACAGCACACTAGATCTTTCCTATTCCCACAACAGACTTGTTATGATTAAAGCAATCACAAGATCATTTGTCCATCCTGAGCATTTACCAACAAACCCCTCCTGTTGATTGTTTCAATATTTCAAGTACAGACTCCCTCTCTTACCAAAAGTCTTAGGAAACAGCATCCTGTGATAGGAAAAGGCCAGGTTCAGTTCCCAGGACAGCCACCTGCTCTCTCAAGTGACCTCAAGGAAGCCACTTGTCCTAAAAAATGGCCAGTGACTCAGGAATGTCAAACCTGGTATTTCTTCAGTATAGTTTTCAGAAACCATTCATTTAATTCAGCAATAAGGTGTCTACCATCTGGGCAGCAAAACAGAGAGCAGCCCCTATGGAGGAGGCAAGGTAGAAAGTCCTGGGTGCCTCAAGCCAGGCCCTCCAAAACCAGTTTTGAGGCTCCAAATCTCTTTGTCATACTTCTCAATCTATAAAATGGAGACAAGAACATTTTCCTTCTGCCCAGGGATTGTAAGGATAAATACATTCCTGTTTGTGAGGCACTTACATAAGATAGCTAAGGGAGCTATGTAAGTTGATAGATTCCTTGATCTTAAGGAACTGTACTCTTGAAAGAAGCAGCTTGACTGAGTTATAAATGTCCATATTATTCACAATATGAAACTGCCAAAAGATAAAAAACATTCTAATGATATTTGAGAGCAGGAACTCCCCTTCGCCCCCTCATACTTTGAGGACTCTGTCCCTTTGGAAATGGTATGCTTTCCAGTGAGGAGGATTCCCTATTGTTTTCTTCCCTATTCTTTATAATGTAAATGTAACCTCATTTATTTATTTATTTATTTTGTCTCCCAGGCCTCTTTTCATCTGGCAAGATGGTGGGGGAGGGGGGGAGGGAAGAGGAGCTGAAGGAGGGGGGCTATTTAATAATGTCCTATTAATCGCAGCGCACTATCAGCAGGCTTTAACCCCGTTCCAATTCTTTGATTGCTTTTTAGGGATTAGAGCAAACTTCATTGTCATCCATTGCATTGCAAATAGGTAAATTTGAGTGATATGTACACAAAATATAGATAGGTGGATAGTGCCTCAATATATGTGCAGAGTATATACATGCATTTATATGGCTTGTACACACACACACACACACACTTATAAAAATAAGCTACATCTCCCTGTATGCCTAAGAGAAAAATCAAATCAAGGCACGGAGAAACTGAAAAAAAAACCCTACATGTATCATTCACCTGATTTCAATTGTGACTCCCTTTGAACCTCGGCCAAATCATTTTGTACATTAAAAATTGGTCAAGGATGATAAGATTCCATTTTCATGGTTGGTAATGCAGAACCGGTGAAAGAATACAATTACAGACCCCTGAGTAAACTCTGCGAATGTCAACTTGATGTAAATGATCAAGTGTCGACAAAGGGCTGGGGGGGCTGGGGGGTGGTGGGCAGGCAGAAATGGAGGGGAAAGAGAAGCAGAGGGAGAGAGAAAAAAAGGCTTCAACTTCCTCAGCAGCCTCACCCAGTCCCAGCATCTTCCCCGTCCCAGCCATTTGGGACCCGACCTTTCCAAGCCAACGAGGGGCCCCCAGACTCTCACGGCTGCCACCTCCTCTGCCACCTCCACGCTGGGTCGGGGCTGTGACACAAGTGACCTGCCCCTGCCTCCAGCAGGCCAACAAAAGCGAGCAGCCAGCACAAAGAATGCTTGCAAAACAATAGCATGCCTCCACAAAAATCCTGAGCCAGAGCCCAACACTCAGGGCTTGCATTGAGGGACTGTCAGACCCCGACCCCTGCACAGAGTGGCTGCATGGCTGCAGGTGCTCGTCCCCAGTGTCACCCTGGGCCACCCCCTGGCTGCCTTCCCACCCCAGCCCCACCACCCCCAGGGCCCCAGACAGCCCTGCTTGCTTTTCCCTGCCTTCCCTGTGAGCACTAAGCTGATGCCATAGCAACTTCTCTTTTCATATTGAGCTGACATAAGAATCTGAGGGTGAATGTTGTGGTCAAAGGGATGTGCAGAGCTGAAGGAGAGGAAAGGAGGCAGAGGTTCTCATCACTCAGCAGGGAGAGCAATGGTTTAAAAGTCGCTAGAGCATGATCTCTGTATTCCTTATACTTCATGATTCCCCAAGGGAGCTGACAAACCCCTTCACTTACTGGCAGGTAAACTGAGGCACAGAGAAAGTAAGGCACTGACCAAACCGTGTTCCCAAAATGCATCCTGAGCTGAGGGCTGACTGCCAGGGGCCTTTTTCCCCCAGCTTCAAGCTGACAGCCTTGCAAGGGGTTTCATGCTGGCCCTTGAGGATAAGGAAAGTTCATATCTAGGTCATGGCCACACCTCATCTGGTCCCACACTGCAGTGAGAAGCACAAGACTGCAGTGAACTTCTGGGAAGGCGATGCATAACCAAAAGTCTTTTTTGCCATTCATGAGCTGAAAGCAGGAGTCACATTTCCATTTATTTTAGAATTATCACCTGAGCTGATTAAAGCGGTTATCAACTTCAGTTGTTCTTTACATGTCGTTTTTGTTTCACATTTCCAATGTTTTCCCTGTGTGCGCCGCATAAATTATTGAAACATTATTTTATTTATCCATCCCCTTGTGACAGAAATAGGTTCTCTGAAAGCAAATCTTGTCCTAATCAGTTTTGTTTTTCTTGGTTTCTCTCCTCAGTATTGCCACAGCTTTTGGGTTAGTGAACACTAGTTTGCTTTTGTGGAGAACAAAAAGCACTGTGGGCTGATAAAGACAGGCTGCTAAATTAAAGGTTATTCCAAAGTACATCATTGGCTAGGAAACAATGGGCTTGTAAAACTTTTAGCAAGCTGGGTGGTAAAAGAAGATAATGCACTGAAGATAGGCAGGATGGGGATTGTCTAGAGCCCAGCAGCCCTGCTTCCCATTGAGACCTAACCTCAGCACAAAAGCTCCTTGGTTCACAACTACCTCCAGAATTGGCCATCAAGAGTACTAGAAAGTGAAATAAGCAAACCCCAGGGTGCTGAAATATGGGCTTAGGTTTATATCTCATATAAAAACAGCAGACTGGTACTGTCCGTTCCTACCCTGTACTCAATTCTTTTTATACACTAATACATCAATACAAAGTACTGTTACAGAAGCACACACTTAAAATGTTGCACTTTCTTCTCTTTTTGAGTGCTGTGTGTGCCATCCTAATTATAAGCAAAATAAAATTAAGCAATGATAAGCACATGATTTCCTACTAAAAACAAATATCACAAATATCATAATCAAGTTTGATGTCAACGTGATACAAGTTTTTTAGCTGATAAGAGGTCTAAACTCTAGCTAACTACCTGTACTTAAAATTAGCTCTGTTCAAAATATCCCTAGAAATACTATTAAAGACTCAAGTGATGTTTAGAATGTTAGCAGGACCGTTCTGGTTTTGAAGCACAGTTTCAAATAAAATGAATTTTAAACAGTTCAAAATGTTGCAATTTCTCACCTGCACATATGGCTCATGACAAATTTGAATACTGAGTGTTATCTGAATCTTAAACTCTGAACCAGTGTACACAAATACAGTTGGGGGGTTGGGCACTGCAGTCAAATCTATTTGCTTCTCAGGCTAAAATTATTTGAACAGTTATTATGATTTCCCTTTCCTTCCCTTGATTCCACATTCATGGTTCCTTTAAATGACACAAAATTATATTGCATAATATAATATTGAATATTGTATTATTGAATTTTTTCCTCCCCATTACAAAAAATAGACTGGACTGAACCTGTTAACTGGGAAAGTTAAGTCAAAGCACATCATCCTTTTTGACAAACATTATTACATGTTGCCAGTCTTTGCAGGTAATTACAGAAACTTAAACGTAGTTTGTCTTTACTGAATGCAAGGAAATGAAAACATTTTTTCTTTGTCCTACTCATATAATGAGAAAGAACTCAGGGATTAAATCTACATAGCATTCTTATAATATACAGCACAATCTATTTCAGCAAATGCAGAAATGACCATTTATATCTACCATTGCTGAAGCACTCCAGATTTGACATAAAAAAGACACAGCTCTAATATTAGATTTAAATACTGCAAATTACAGCACATGTTAAATAACTATTCCCTTGTGTATTTATAGCTTTAGGTTCTGAACTTGCTGTCTTGCATATTTCTTCAGACTGAAATTTTTAAAAGTTTTCAGTTCTTTATATAATTATTATTATTATTAATAACTATATGTTAATTATTCTTGATAAAAATAAACATATAGTCTTTGCCATGCTAAAGATGATTTACAAATATTGTTTTGCTAATAAATGGAGTGGAATGGTTTATTCTTTCAAGGTACTTGAATGGCAAATATTTTTTCAACTGTTTCTTTTAGCAATTCAAATAATTTTTTTCATTTTTTGTTTGTTTTTTTAAAATACCCATGCTTAATTTAGAAAGCAAAAAGCTAAATTAAAACTATTTGTAGAAAAATTAGGATATTCTTCCAGTCTGATTTGCCAATTGCATTTTACCACAGCTTTGTAAGTAGTTTATATCCTTTTTATTTGAACAATTCTGAGGCAAGTTTTTTAGGGAATAAAAGCATTTCATGCAGACGAGTGGTAGACCTAGGAACAGAAACACAGCAGCAAAACTCAGTAGTCAGAGTGAGTCCAGAAGAGGGCCAGAAAGTTGATTAGGGGGATAGAGCACATGTCCTATGAGGAAAGGCTGAGAGAATTGTGACTGTTCAGCCTGGAAAGGAGGAGGCTTCAGGGTGACCCAATTCCAGCCTTGCAGCAGCTAAAGGGAGCCTGCAGGAAAGACAGACTATTTACAAGAGCATCTAAATACAGTACAAGAGGGAACGGCTTCAAACAGCAAGAAGGCAGGTTTAGATCAGATGTTAGGAAGAAATTCTTTACTCTGAGGGTGATAAGGCACTGGAACAGGTTTTCCAGAGAAGTTGCAATTGCCTTGTCCCTGGAAGTGTTCAAGGCCAGGCTAGATGGAGCTTTGAGCAACTGGCCTAGTGGAAGGTGGGGGGTTGGAACGAGATGATCTTTGATATTCCTTCCAACTCAGGCAATTCTGTCATTTGTGTTCTCACCCTGCCCACTACAGCCAGAAGAATATCAATTAAAACCAGTAAGCAATAATTGCCTACACAAAAGAAAGTGACAAGCAAGGCTGAAACTTTACAGATATGACAATATCTGGGGAATAATGTACAAGGTTCTGTTTCTTTGGGCAAAGACTCTCTGAAATGTCACTGACTTTTAAGTATTTTGACTTTACGAAAAATATAATAAATAAGTTTGAGGTTTTTCTACAGCTACAAAAATCTTGTCTTTACCCTTCATCTACATTTCCATTTGAGAGAGAGCTTTTAGAATCTTGATTAGAGCAGTCAATCAGTAACAATAAAATAGTTTTAAAATTATCTTAAAGTAATATTGTTATAGAAGTACATTTAGGCATCAAGTTTTCAGTAATCTATGTTTGGCAGTACTAAATACATTATCTTCTACTACCCTAGTGGAGGGACAAGTTTCTCTAGCTGGTTTTAGTAGGGGAGCAATTTGCAGCTGAATACAGGAGCAATATAACAAGACAAGTGGATGGGTTACACATCCCGCTGATTTTCTTTATTGTTAACAATTCAGGATTCAGAGTCAGTTTCCAGTGGTAAATCATCCTAAATCTTTTTAACATTAATAGTGTATGGATTTTTTTTTCCAGGCAAAATATTCCCCACTATTAAGAAAACTTAGTAGATGAGTAACAGGTCACTTCCATGAAAGGATACTCAAGCAGCCCTGTCTCACTGCCTGCAAGCCAACAGCCCTGGTGTCCTGGTGTTGGTCTTCAGCCCCTCAAAAGTAGAGCAGTGCAACACATCTTGAAGGAAGAAACACCAGCAGAACAATCTCTGTCACTTCCCAAATAATGGGAATATATAAAGGGAATATAATGTATTTAACTTTCTACAAGAAGCCTGCCTCATTTGGAATACCTACAGTGAACCACACAGTGAAACATTTGTAATAGTCAAACACAGAGACTTAAGGTATAGGGAAAGGAAATGGTCCATGAAAGACTGGTCTACAGAGTTAAATCCCTACACCAGGCTCACCTCGCAGCCAATTTTGAAAACAGATTTCAGGTCAGGAAGTGGTAGGGAATGAGTTTAAGTGAATGTCAAACCAGCTAACCCTTCTCCACAAGGAGAAAAAGTAGTTCATGCAATCAGAAAAGGATTAAGGCAATTCAGCCTCTACAATGCTAAAGAAAAGCTCAGAAAAGTTCAGAATGTGCCCTTGGGCACTGGAACCCCAATAGCCCACATTCATTGATAATTATCTCACCTTTGGGTTTTGTTTTAGACCCTCATGTCTCTCTTCAGGAAGCGAGTATTGCCTGAATCTCAGTATAATCCCCTACATGGACCACTCCCAAAGAGAAGGATGTCCAAGACCACCCCAAGATAAGCCTTTCCTATCCTACAAAGGCCACCAAAAGCACTCTGGGAAGATTCCTGCCTCAAAAGTCTCTTTATATACTTTAGTTTTACTGTTCCTCCTCAGCCAGAAGTACATACAGACCTGGCCCTGCTGGTCCATCGGACTCTTCTGAAGATGCTCAATAGAAAATAAATCATAACCTCTGTCACAAGGACTTGGAGGTCAGTCTGTGTGTGCAAGTGCCCCTCTCCAGAACAGAATGTCCCCCATCTTCCCATGTTTGTCTCACCAGAAAACCCTGGGTTGCTGTAGCTGTTGGGACAACCAAGCACTGAAACAGGGCAGACACAGAGTCTCCATCAGAAAAGTTCTACTCTCCAATTGAAGAAGATATATGAGGCTGGCTTTAAATTTCTCTGTTACCTTAAATGGCCATTGAAGGATATGGCTTCACTCAAGAATTAAAACTTATAAATTTTGTTTGTTCTTCTGGAGTCACCCATACTCACACAGTAGCATTGCCATACTGCCAGGTCACACCCAAACAGATACATGAACTAGTTCAATACCCTTGTGCTGTCACTGCTCTCTCCCAAACAGGCACTAAAAAGGAAAGGGCATTTCCCAGATAGGATCTATCACTTCAAATACATTTGATTTTTTGATTCAAAACAACCTTCAGGTGTCAGTGCAAAACCACTTTTTTCTGTGTAGCTCATTGGCAAAAGATGAGCAAAGAAATGGCTGGAAGGAACTCTGGTGGTGATTTGTTAATAATTTTGATTAAATTTATTGTAGTCACATGGTTGCTGTTGCATTTTTATCCACGGATAATTATGGAGTCTGCTCATTTTATGAGATGTATTTTTAAGAGTTTATCAGTGGCTTGGGATGAGTGCTCTTTTGTTTAGTGATGTATAAATTTGAATAATAATAAATAACAAAGTGGAAGAGAACGAGGGAAGGGAGGAGACTGAAGTCTGGGAAGATGCTGCGCTATGGATGTCTGGTGCATTTGATCACAGCATAGATGATACAGCAGTGGGCATTATAGAGAGCCCTAGTATAAATCAGATTAGATAAATATTAATTGCCATGTACTAACTGTGCACTTTACTGGAGTATATTGATGTTTTCAGTCAAAGACTCATGTTATTAGCATACATTTAATGATCAGTCACTTCCCTTTACGCCGCTGCAATGTTTTGCCGAGCAGACACCAGCAAACAAGGCTGTGCTGGTGCTCGGTGACACTGCCTCACAGCCACATGTGGGTTCAAGCTGGCTCTCCCCAGTGCTGCACCCTGCCAGCCTCACACTGTGGGGCAGCCCAAGATACAGACACCTTCCAGACTGACTCTTCTCAATCAAAGGCTATGCAGGAGCATCTTGTTATTGAGGATGCATATAATATATACATAATATATATATGTATATAATATATACATATACATATACATATAAATATATATATACATATAATTTCAGTACTATCACAGCAGCTAAATAGTTATCATTTTGTCCTTGCTGTACTAATTGTGGTGTAGAGGAATTCTATGACTTATTGGACCACTATTAGCTTCACCTAGGCACTTGCAAGGATTTGCACTCCCCTTCATAAAAAAACAGAAACAGGACTTCATCTCTTACATATTAAATAAAAAGTATTAATTAAAATGTTGTTCCTACTCAGAATTGAACAGCTGCATTCACCACAAAGTTAAATTTGGGGGGAAATTTGAGGTTAACCATCAACGTTGAAATAATACTGATTTGGACAATTTTGATGTGTTAAAAAACCTTCTTAATCATACAAACTTTCAAAGAAAAGAAGGCATGCAAAAATGAAAAAAGCCTAATTGATTGGTTAACATTGAAAAAACCACAAGAAACCTACCCCCTCATCTGTCAAAATGTCATTAAACCAAGACATTACTATGGAAAAGTTTGATTTTGACAAAGCTGCACTTTCCACTAGTAAAAGATCATGTAAGGAATTTTTCTCATGATTAATACAAATAAGTAACAAGGTATTCTCTTTCAAATTATTTTGGTGGATTTGAGGAAAGTTGTATTACTTTTAGGACTGAATGAGGCAAAGTGTTTTTCAGCTGTGCATATACCACAATTAAATCACGAAGCAATGAGTGCACATGTCAGGCATTTATTTGGGGTCTTTTATGAACTTGTGCCGTGGGTCTGTATTTTGTACCAGAGGAGTGAAAGCTGTGTTTTGATGCTGCTTCCTGCACTGCTTGTTTGGCTGTAGGTGCTCGTGCCTGTTTTGGGGTGGGCGCACAGCTGTGGCGAGAGCACTGTGCTGTCTGTGTGCTGAGCACAGCCTGCTCTGCTTCTCTGCACAAACCTGGAACATGCCACCACACTTGGTGGCTGTGCTGAACGCCTTTGATACATGTTATGACAGTGCTGCATTGTGCTCAGCATCACTGCTGCTCGCTCTGTACGGCAGGCATGGATTTAGCTGTGTGATTATACTCTAATATCGCTGGGCTCCACGCTGCCCAGTTGTGCCAGGCTCACACGGTGTGCTGTGTGTTACAGTGATGCTGACAGGGCTGGGTGGCAGCGCTGGGCACTTTGCAGTTCTGCTGGGCTCCTGCAAGGTGGAGCAGGGCTTTGTGCGGTGCCAGGCTGGGCGAGGGCAGCGGGGACGGCTCCTAGCCTGCCTTGTGGGGATGTGCAGAATTAGTTATGTAATCTGAATGCTGTGAGATTTTTGCATTAATGTTGTGTGCAGCTCTCTGCTGCATGATTGTGGGGTATTAATGTCAAAATCTTCCATGATCTACTGCCAAGTGGTTGTGGTGGAGACTCTGATAAAATCGTGGCTTTTCTTAATAATGCAGGATTTTAAGAGACAACAAAATGTATAGGAATTGTTCTATATTAAAAATGCAGCATAATTGTATAATTACAATATTTGCATCATGCTAAACAGATTGGCTGGGTTATTTCAGATTCTTTAAAGTCGGGATGGCATCAGGCCTACAGTATTTCTAAACTGTTTTGCCCGTCTGCAGTTGTATAATGAAACACCACAAATTTTACCCGGCAATACTTGTGCTTTCTAAGTGCTGCATTATGAGCATAAAATTACCAAATGTACTGAACACACTTACCAGCACTGAACTAAAATCCTTTATCTCTCACCCACAAATTAAGTCTCCACAGATCCTTTTTTACAATTCTGAAGTAATAAATACATATATATTTATTTCTACAACCATTTTAAGAAATTATAAGGAAACCCACACAGTAGTTTAGCAGTTAATTTACAACAGTACAGCCTCTCGAGCAAGTATGTAAAACAAACACACATAATTTATTTCCCTCATTTGAAATCCCTGCTCCCTGACAAACAGACAGACAGACTCATACACACAGATCACTACAGCCCAAATTGGACATCAGAGAAGAAACTAGGACTTCTTTGCTATCATCCGTGATAGCCCTGAGGGTTGAGGAGTGGCCAATTTACAGCATGAATATAGTCTGGGGATACATGAATCATGAATCATGTTTGATGTATGGAAAGGCACAGTCACTCTGAAAGGCTGCAAATGCAGTCATCTGCTTTTTAAGTGAAGAAAAAAATGCTTGCAAAACAACAACAAAACTGGTGAGATGAAATACCTGGGAAATATTATTTAAAAGACACCATCTTTGCTTTTTTTTTTTTTTAATTGGGTTGGAAGGGGTTACTTCATTATGCAGCAAATTAGAAAATTCATAATTTATCATTGCACCCAGTCGAAATGCCACCCAACTGAGTCGCACCCCTGTGAAAACCATCACATAGTAACAAACTGTCAAAGCCTGCTGCAGCCGACGGGCAAAATTAATATGCAAATGTATGCAAGAAATTAAAAAGCAGAATTACCCAGGCAAATGAGGTAGCTATACTTGAATTGTTAGAATTATGAATAATTACTGCGAATTTTCTGCTCCTAATATAACTTGTTTTTTGATAAACAAAGACTTAATTATCGAGATGCGCTGGAGAATTTCCGTGGCGCTCATTAATCTTGCAAAAAAAACAAGTCCCTGGTGCCCAAACCGTAATGAAGAGCGCGTGCCCTGAATCTTCAGAAAGATCAGAGGCACCAGGGTGCCAGGGCTAGAGAAAAAAAATGACAGTGCCAATGTCCCCTCCTGTACCCTGGAGTGTCATAACGTCTTCCACTAACTATCAAAGGGACTTATTTATGCCAGCAGCTGAGCTATAAGTCCAATTTACGATGCCTTAAGCAGTGGTGAAATGATCTGTTGATGTGCTATGGAAATGCCATCTTGCAGTAGCTCGATTTGGTCCCAGTGATACCAACAGGATGAGGACCCTCCGCTCCTCTGTTAATGGATGCAGCATGACAGACCATAATACACAAGAGGGACAATCTTTTAGGACCAGTCTCAATGGTCCTCCATTAATCTTGGTTCTGCAGCGCTGTGGTGTCCATGGGAACAAGGGCATTATCATAAGCATTGGTTTTAAATGTTCCCATTAGGGATTGCAATACAGGGGAGAGATGCATGGGGCAAGAAGGCTAGGGGAGACAGTCCACTATTAGTTTACACTATTTTTTATGACCTGGATTTGAACCATAATGGGTGGCTCAGAGAATTTTCTCTTCCTAAATAACATAAAGAAAACAACAAAGGACGAAGCAGCTAAGTGTACAGCATGGTGCAGTGCTGCATGTTTGTCTTCTCTGTTTTTACAGCAAGGAAATCAGCATGGCCCTGGTGGGCTGAGATAATTTACCATGAGAAAGCAAAGGGAAAATAACCCCAGGTACTCTCAGCACAGACCAAATCGAACCCGCTGTGAGCTTATTATTACTTAAAAACTGGCATCTAAGTGGAAATGACTGACTCTCTGTCATTATCCCTATTACCACCATGATAAACCCAAGCAGATGATAAGGCAAAATTACAAAACATCAGTTCTGGAGCTCAGAGGCTACTTCAGGAGCTCAAGGCAAACTGTGTTTTCATATGCTTCCTTCTCTACACACAAGTCCCCAAATTTCCTGATGCCTTGACAGAACCATTTCACTGCATAGGCAAATTGTCACCTTTTAAACCAGGGCATCTGTCATTTTTATACCAGGGTCTTCCACTCAGTCATTCTCCCGCTTAATCCTCCAATTTCTCTACACATACAGAGCGGCTACAGCACTGCAATGTTTGAAATTTCATTCTTACAGCCTGCATTACACTCAGAGAGGGGAAGGATGGGGTGACAACTGCCTCACAACTGACAGAAAGGACACCCCTCCTGACCACAGGGCTAGATTTTTTTAATCAGCTGGAAGAGCAGTTTGCCTGGGGAGGAATGGAACTTCAGAGTGAGAAGAGGGGCACAAGCAAAGATTACAAAAAGGTTCTTCCAATATCTTCTCCCATTCTCTCTCCCTTCACATTACCATGGCCAAGAGAATGAATTTTCCCCACATATTCCTTCTGTCTCCTTCCTCAGCCTCTCCCTACAGAGGGGTGACTGGCACATTAGCATGGAACGCTAACTTCTCCAGCAGCTTCTCCCTGGTGCAACAGAGCTAGAGGGAACCCAGAAAACAAAGCATTGCCTAGATCTGAGTAAGTTACATCTGGCTTAGCAGGCTGATAATTCACTTCACTTGTTGTCTGTAAAAAGGGGTTATTACAAAAGGAGCAGTAATTGTGTCTGACATGGTTGCCTACCCCCATGCTGCTCAGCAAGCAGGACAGCTGCTGAAGTTCTTACCAATAAAAACTTTCCTTTTTCCCCTAGAGATGGGGGAGTTTAATGTTCCAGTCCTGCTAGTGCCCAGGCAAGGTTCCTAGAAAGCATTCCTCTGTTACAAGTAGTGGCGTCACAGCCCTCGTGTCTGACTGTTAACACCCCTGGGGCAGATGGCCCCACCACCTGATGATGTGGGGCTACGAAGGTAGTTGTCATCTTCTTCTATTTCAGATAAGCAGGATCATGCACTTGTTGACACTAAAAGCTGCTTCTCAGCTACTGGCCACTGTAAGTCTCAGCATTTCATGGTGATGAAACCTCAGGAGGAATAATCCCATATGGTACCAGCTTTTGAAAAAGCTTTCAAGAAATAAAATTTCTTTCAAGACTGGTTTCTTTTTTTACCAGAACACTTCAGTACAAATCAGAGTCTTTCCTTCACCTCCTTCATGCACATGCATGGGGAAGAGATCCAAGTGTGCAAGATAGAAATTATTATTATTATCAGTGGCCAAAAAATGCACAGTTTAGATTCTTAACAATCAGTCTTTGCTCTTAGTGAACTGGAAAGGGCTATAAAATATCCCCTGCAGAGGCTGGAGCACCAGTTACAGAGAACTCCCATCCTCTTTCCCATAATTACCACATCTAGGCAGCACACCAGAAAAAGATCTACATATATAAATATAAATATATATATATAAATATAAATATATATATATATATGTACGTGTATGTGTGTATGTATTCATGTAAATATATATCAATGTATGTATGCTCCTGACAGATATCAGATATGGGTGCATATAGAAGGTGGGCATGCAAGATAGAAGAGGACTTCTCAAAATGCTTTTTGCAAGCTATTGCAACAGGACCTGGCAAAAAAAAAAAAAATCAGAGAAATTACTTTCCAGTAGAAGAGACTGACATTGTGAAAAGACAAGCAAGAGTCCTGGTCCACTCAGGTTTGTGCAAGTCCAAGCCTCTCAGTGAAATGTAAATGTTTTCAATCCAGGTCAGTGTGCTACCGTGGCAGAGCTGCACACACACCATGTGCACCTTTCTGACACAACAGTTGTTCAGCTTGCTACACAAATCCCTAAGGAGACTAACAATTTAATGTATTTAAATAACAAATATTTTAGGGTAGAAGAGCTGTGCTTCTAGTTGTCAGCTTGAGGGTCTTTACAGTGATGAAAAGGGGGGAAAATATACTTAGATTATTCCTGGTGACCCACATACAGCAAAACATCTGCTGACGACATGGTTGGCTTTCTGCCCAAGTTCAAGTATGAGCTGTCTCCAGCTGATCATCTTTGCCCTCACCATAATCCATAGAGCCCACAGCAAGCAAAGGAGATAGTCAGGGATGTAAAAAACAATTTGACCAGTTGAATAAGCACAAACCCCCATGAACATGAACACACATACTTCTAACATAAACCTCATCTTAAAAAAGGTGTTACCATCATACACAAAATTCAGATTATGATTCTATAGGTAAGAACTTACTTGTGTTTAGCATGGACCTTCATGTTTGCAAAACTTAAACTGTTAGAAATTTCAGGTCTTAGAGAAATCCATGTGCAATAGGATTAGAGAAAACACTGGAAACAAATAAAAAGCCCCAATAAATATTTTTTGTACTGTCAAATTCCACTGCTGTATTTAGTAAAGAATTAATCGGTTTGTAGGGACATTATCTATAAGCATTTGTGTTATTTACATCTGAAATGGTTTTAGCCTGTCATGGAAAGACATTGATATTACTTGCCTACCAGCCTCACCTTTCATAGTTTGTGGTTATTTCTTTTTTTGTTATTATTTTTTATTCAAATCATTAATTATTCCCAAGTTCCAGGCTTCTTGTGCTTTATTTGCCAGCTAGGGAAGGCTCCTGGCTGGACCTGTGGATTGTGAACAGAGAAGGGCTGGTGGTTGAAGTGCATAATGATCACAAAATTAAAAGAGGTTTTTCATTCTTGGAGAAAAAGGAAAGGGGGTCAGTAGAACTGCTACCTTAGACTTCTAGAGGGCAGACTTTGATCTGGGTAGAAGGCTGGTTGAGAGAGTCCCTTAGCAGTCAGTCCTGAAGGGCAAAGGATCCAGGAAGGCTGTACATTCTTCAAGAAGGAAATGCTAAAGGCACAGGATCAGGCCATCCTCATGTGCCAAAAGACCAGCTAGCATGGAAGAAAACCTGCCTGAAAAGAGAGAGAGACACAGCTGGAGCTCAGGAAAGAAAGGAGAGTTTATGTCCTTTAGAAGGGGCAGGCTGTTCAGGAGGACTACAGGGATATTGTGAAGTTATGCAGAGTGAAAATTAGAAGAACTAAAGCCTAGCTACACCTTAGGCTGGCTACTGCCATAAAAGACAATTAAGAATGTTTCTATAAATAACTCAGGGCTAAATAAAAGGAGGGCTAAGAAGAATTACTATCTTTTATTGGATGTGAGGGGAATGTGAAGATGAGGAAAAAGCTCTGGTAATTAATGAATTCTTTGCCTCAGTCTTTAATAGTAAGACCAGTTAGGAGGCTTCCAAGCTCCCTGAGCTGGAAGACAGGGATGGGGAGCAGAATGAAGCACCTAAATTCAAGGAAAAGTGGTCAGTGAGATGCTACACCACTTAGACACTCACAAGTCCCTGGGTTACTGACAAAGCTGGTGGAAGTGCTTGCTGAGCCACTTTCCATCATTTACCAGCATTCCTGGTCAACTGGGGAAAATTGGCAAACATGACACCCATTTACACAAAGGCCAGAAGGAGGATCCAAGGAACTACAGGCCTATCAATCTGATCTTGGTGCCAGGAGTAGATCATCTTTGGTGCCATCACACAAGACATAGAGGACAACAGAGGATCAGGCCCAGCCAGCATGGGTAAAGGAAATACAGGTCCTGCTTGACCAGCCTGATGTCCTTCTGTGACAAGGTGACCTGCTTAGTGGATGAGGGAAGATGTGTGCATGTTTTCTACCTGGACTTTAGTAAAGTCTTTGGCACCCTTTTCCACACCATTCTCCTAGAGAAACCAGCTTTTCATGGATTGGATGGCAAGCTTTTGTTAGATAAAAAACAGTCTGGCCCAGAGAGGGGTGGTGGTTGGTGCTACTTCCACCTGGTGCCTGGTCACCACTGGTGTTCCCAAGGGCTCAGGCCTGCTTAATATCTTTACTGATGGTATGGACAAGGGGATTGAGGGCACCCTCAATCAGTTTGCAGATGACACCAAGCTGGGCTGGAATATTGTTCTGCTGGAGGGTAGGAAGGCTCTGCAGAAGGATCTATACAGGCTGGATCAATGGGACAAAACCAATGGTGGGACTCCTTGGCCCAAGTGCCATGTTCTGCCCACACGTCAACAATCCCTACAGCTCTACGGGCTGGGGCCAGAATAGATGGAAAGCTTCCTGATGGAAAACAGCCTGAGAGTGCTGGTCAGCAGCAGCTAAACAGGAGCCAGCAGTGCCCAGGTGGCCAAGAAGGCCAATGGCATCCTGGCCTGTGTCAGCAATGGTGTGGCCAGCAGGACCAGCGCAGGGATTGTCCCCATGATTGTCAGCACTCGTGAGGCCACACCTCAAATCCTGTGCTCAGTTCTGGTCCCCTCAGGACAGGACAGGAAAGAAATCTAGGTGCTGGTGCATGTCCAGAGAAGGGCAATGGAGCTGGTGAAGGGTCCAACCTAAATGATTCCAGCCTATTCTATTCTATTCTATTCTATTCTATTCTATTCCTTGTTCCTACACTCAGGTACTCATTATTCTCCTTTTTAAACTCATCGGACTGCTTAGAGCACAGCCATAACCATACCTGATTTTGTTCAAATTAATAATCACTAATTTGTGACCATAAGGGAATTTTTTGCAGCTTGCATTAAAGATGTAAGAAGTGTTGCCATGCAGTTCAGAAACCCGTGCAGCAGTCTCTTATTTTAGTGTTACCAACAGGGAGTACTGCTTATTTTGTTGTACTTTTTATTAGTATCAGTAAGAATATTGTTTCTTCTCAATAAAGGCCAAAGGATACTGTGATTCAATGGGAGGAGAGGGTGCTCAGCCACCTCTCATTACAATCTTTTCTGGCCCAGCAGAAAGCCTTGAACTGTCCCCTAAAATTCCTAAACCAGTGCCTGTATTTGGGTGAGGTCTTGTAATACACAAACTGTTTAGACAATTTGAAATACAAGTATATAGAAATGTAACAGGAAAATGTAACAGCAAGCGACAGAATACATGATCCCTTAGGTGCTGTAGCTGGAGGCTTAGTGGCAGATGATGCAGCAAAATGGCTTCAAGATGGGATATTTACAAAATTGCTTTATGAGAATTTTACACTGCTAATCACAAGGCTCTAATAATAAGTCTTGCCTTACTAATAGAAATCTAAGCACTAGCTTGCATTTTCAGATATTGCCTCTGCTAAACTGTGTTGGAAACTTGTAATATTCCATTTTCATTTCCAAACCCGATTTCATATCTGACAATTTTAGAATTGCCTTAGCCCTTCTGAATGTACTAGAAACAGAACTCCTCATTTGATTAATTCTAATAATTTTTAGTCATTATTACTTTTTAACATATATTGGTATAGCAGATTAAATATTATTTATAGTCTTAATTTGTGTCCTGTTTGGATTGTACAATCACAGGACTAACTTGGCTATCACTATTATCATATTGTTTTATACTGCTCCTAAAATTAAAATCCATTCTTGTCTTTAAGTGTTTTATTGTACTTGTCTTTCTTGCTTTGCATTGCATAGTCCATGATTAATTCTGTTAGCCAAGTGCATATGGCCTGCTTGGCTATCATCCATTATCTTCATCATTGTTGCCTCAAAATGAGCACTTTATTATTACTTTTTTCATCTTTCCAATTACCAGATGTGCTTTTGCATTCCCTTACTTTTCCTACTAGACTGAGATCTACATCTAGAGTAAAAGTCCCAGTTCATTAGTCATTGAAGATTAAGTGATTTTTCCCTGGCTAACTACAGAAAATTTGAGGGTTAGTTCCAGTATTATAGAAATAAGTAACTTCTGAAAAACAGAAGCAAGAATGTCTGGCTGTTCCTCTAGGAAGAAGGCTTCATTTGTTGTCAGAAAATTGGTAGTTTGGTAGATTATTTAGATAAAAGAAGAATTCCCTCTGGAAATCTTGTAACTACATTTGATTCTAGTATCTTTCTGAAGTCTCACAAGTTTTATCTATGCTGTGTTTTGCCCATACCTGCCTGTCATATAACTGATTTCCTGGAATGCATCCCCTCAATACTCTCAATTACAAAAAAAAAAAAAAAAAAAAAGCCCACACAACCTGAAAAGGTTGTGAAAAAAGTCTATAAGCAGCATCACTCACTGGAAAAGCCTCTTGCAAAGTATCCAGCCCATATTTTCAGGTTCAGACAACATAGTGTGGTTCAGTGTGCCAACACCTGAACACTTCTCTGACTGCATTAAAACCCCTAACCATGCAATGTTCATTTAGCCAGCAGGTTAGCTGTGCTAAATGTGACACACAGTAAAACACCTTGACAAAGTAAGGGTAGCTTTTTTTGTTGTTTTTGTTCATTTCATTCATATAATTTAAAGAAAAAAAATTCTTATGCACAAAACACCTCAGTCCACTCCAGTATTATTTCTCTGTCTTAAATACAATTAGGGTATTAATTTTTTGTTGTTGTTGATATTTTATAGTCCCATTATTGAACATTTTAAAAAATCACCAGATAAACATTTCATATAATGCCACCACAAACTCTTCTTATGACATAGATATTTCTAAATGCCCATGATTTTTTTCTATATAAGGTCTTTTGATTAAAGAAAAAATTAAATAAGGGAATATCTATCTCTCAAACCTTTGTACTGTAAATCTGTTTCTAGGCAAGGACTTACTCATTGCCTCACAAAGCAATGTTGGAACCAGACCTGTGCATGACCCGGGGATACATAAGGGAAATGTTATAAGATAAGTAAGGGAGGAAGCTGGCAGACAAAAACACTCTAGCTTCTGTTTTCTGACCTAAGTATGCTGCTCTGGGCATTTCAGAAAAATCTGTTAATAATCACTTTGAAGGAGGAAGAAAACATTACAACAGGAAAAAATCCCATAAAGGAGTGAGAGAATGTAGGCTGAAATGTTCAGAAGTGATTAGGGTGACAAGTTTCAAACCTCCCCCAGTATTCTGATTTTCAGGAGAAAGGCATGTAGTTCCCAAAGCTTGGGTGCCTGAATAAAGCAAACAGAGCAGTGAGTTGTGCAGTCCAGGGCAGGTCAGAGGAACTGCTAAAGTGCTGCCACTTACAAGAAAATTTGCAAGATTCTTTCGTGCTCTAGCACTTAGCCCAAGCTTTCAAAAATATTTTGGGGGACTTATTTGTTCAAGTAGCACTGTATTATTAGCTTGCCTGATGCTGACCACAGCCTCTGAAAATCATGTTCTTTAAACTGTCCCTTTTTGAGCCTCTCAGAATTGAGGCTACCTTCTTCCCCTAAAGAAAAAGCTTTGCTCCTCAGGCAAATTCTTCCCCTTGATCTCTCTAGATCTGATGTTAATACCTTCATGCCTCTCTATAGCCTCTCACTCCAGGCATAGTGACATTTACTTCAACAGAGCTCTGCCCAAGTGTTGTGCCGTAGTGACATATCCAGACTTGGTTCTTCTGTGCCTGCAGAAGTAAAAGATGTCCCATATGTATTAAGATGACAGGGCAATGTGTTGAAAACTTCTACATATGAGGAATCTTATGAAATCAGATGAAAAGAGATTGCAGAAATGATAAATGTCATTTATACGCTGGCAGGTTAATATCGTGGCAATGTCTGGATATTCAACTAAACATCACCGGGAAAAGTTTGACAAGTCTGGGACAGTATGGCATGGCTATTTCTCTCATTTGGGCTGGTATTTGCTTGATCTGCTTTTACCTTAATAAGTTTGCTCTGAGCAGAAGAGCAACTCTGCATCATCCCTGGTGGTGAAAGATACACAAAATGCCTTTTTATCTCAATGAACAGTTTGCATTCTTCTGCAGGAATTCAGAAACTTGCTATTGCTGAAATGCCCTCTCTATCTTCTGGTACTGTGGTTGTACTAACAATGGCAGATTGCCTTTGGTAACCCTTTGTTCTGAAGTTTTAGTGACAAAGTGTCTGGATACAAAACTTTGTCATATTATGTTTTGAAGATTTTGTAGCACCAGAAAGTGGAGTGTGTCTGTGAGCATTTGTAATGGAGAAAAGCTAAGTGATAAAGTGCACCTTTAACATAATGACAGTAATTTAGTCTCAGACAGTGAATGCTATTATACCTTCTTTTAAAGACTAAAATCAGTCAATTGAAATGACAATTATGATAATCCTCATGTAATGAAGATTATTTTGAAACAAAAATCTTTTTTGTTATGTGTGCCTGTGAGTGTGTGTGCATTTACTGGACCCAAGTACAATCTCAAAATTCTCCTTGTCTGGAAATTCTATACAAATATAACAGTATTTCCTAACCATTCTGTTGCTTTCAGTTGATATTTAGTGCAAATTGACTTCTTTAAAAAAAATCATAGAATCATTAAGGTTGGAAAATATCTCAAAGATAATCTGTAGAGATGCTTTGATCAAATGCTCTGAACATAGAGCTTGGAGAAATGGGCACCCTTAACAGGAGTGGTTAGCTTGATCAATCTTAGAATATGACATGATACAACCTTCCCAAAGCACCCCATGTAGGTACCCTCTGTTTTATCTTAACTTTCTAAGGGAAGCTGCTGTGAGCTTCTAATGCACCACATAGGTAATTAACAGTGAGCAGTAATTCCAGAAAATATTGTTCTACCTAGGAGTCAGTCTGTGATGGGTGGGCTGTCAGAGTCATCTGAGTTCAGGAGAGAACATACCCACCATCTGAATTTAGTTCTTATACGGGCTAAATTTTCAAGGTCTAATGGAAGTCTAATCCTACAAAACTACAACTAAATTTATAATTTTTCTCATGTTCCTTTGAAAAACTTAGTCTGTTTTAATGAATTAAGGCACTCAGAAACATTGTACAGCAGAAATAAAATGGCACGAGAGCCTCAACAAAGACGTGCACATACAGAGAGCTCAAATGAAAAGGAAGGTAAAGAAAAGATTTTCTGGGGCAAAAGGGGTAATAAAGGGAATAAGGACAAGATGACCATAGGCCTCCATGGTCTGATGTGAATGTTATATAGAGCTCTTGCACTATGAAACAGCTCTGACCCAAAATACAGCAAATATTATTATTATGAAGATTACAAAACATTGGAGAGATACAGGTATAATTTAGTCAAACAAAGACGTTTGTGAGCAAATGTAGCTACACATTTTGTAAACTACTGGCTGCTTCAGTTTTTCTCAATCTCCTAAAGGTACTTCTCATTCTACAAAATACTTTTTTAGGAAAATTGATATGTAAATACTGGTAAATGTTCTTTTGTTCAAGATTTTCTATTTTCCATTGCTCAGTTGATTTAAAAGTAGAGAACTAATGATGAACCTCACAGAGAATGTCCCAGAGACTTCCTTAAGCCAGGTGACAGTTTACCTGTAGTGTTTAGCAATGCTGTAGGATGCATCCCTTCTTTGTTTAGGGGTGGCGATTAAAATCAGGTTATTTTGCATTTTTTCATTAGCAGAGCTTTATTCGTGCGAACTACCCTAAAAGTGAAGTTCATGTTAATAAAGCTGGTTATTTCTGGTTAACAAAGCTGGTTATTTCTTCTTAGACCTGACCTAGTTCTAATAATTTGCCATTCAAAAGATGCAGAACTTAGATCTTTGCAGGAAGTTGTTACAATTCACTGTGAACAGTGGCCTAAAAGGGTTGCTGTATGCAGTCAAATACACTGGCACAGTAGGGAAATGTGATCTTTTCTAAGGCTATTATTCTAATCATTTCATCTAGTCCCTTGTCCAAATATGATATGCACTAGCACAAAGTTAATTTAATTTTTTTTAATCCCTGCAACAGTACAAAAACCCATGACAAAGCAGGGTGTCAAACATGTGCTTTTAGGAAGTCCTTCATTGCCTGTTAATTGTGGATTGCAATTGTGTCAAAGTGATCTAGATGACATTGCTCTGCTGACTGTTTTGTGGTGATATTTAATAGCTGGAAGGCCAAATGCAGTACCCGGCATTCACTTTAAATATGCCTTAGTACTGAGTACAGCTTCTCACCATGAAACACATCTCAGCCATGAACAGCTGATTGTACCCTTACACACACTCTTTTTTCCTGTTTTTTTAATAATGTCTTGGCCCTGATGCTGACAACAAAGTTCACCCTGGCTCTGCATGAGTCCCTAATGCAGTAGTGAGGAGTTCAGCTGGAAATCTTGCCAGGGTGCCTTCTCAGGCTTGAATCCACTGCAGCACAATGGCCCCAGAACTACCTAATGAGATTGCTGGGCAGATTCTAAAAGTATTGTCTAAATCCTCCAGGCCAAACTTTGCCCTGGTCTCACATCAGCAACCACAGAAGAGAATTCAGCTAGCTGTCCTCTCCTTCCTCTGCTGCAGCTCATGAAGAAAAGGAACAAAGCCTTAGTCTTCTAGCCTCTCCAGAAAGCTGCATCATACCTGAGGGTCTGATATAAGAGACCCACAGAAGCAGGTTGAACCAATTCCCCTCTTTTTCCATCCTCAGCTGTTGACTAACACCAGTGCTGAGAGCCCCAGGGACGTGCATGTGCTCAGCAGCCATTTCAGTGGGAATTAGGCACTCAAAGACACCAGCAGTCCAGGCCCATGAACTCACACAGCATTGCCTTCAAGGCTCCTTGCAAACTCCTCACAAAATTCCTGACAGGTATCTCTACCTGTATTGTCCTGAAGGGAAAACTAAAGGAGGTAATTAGAGCCTTGTAATGAAGTAACATCTGACGACCTGCAGCCCAATCTGCTATCTGGGTCAATAGATAGATTATGTCCTTAGACTGACTAATTGTAGGCACCTAATTGTATTAACACAAAAGCAGTGATTCACGCAGTGGCAAAGAAGTGTTCACCCAGCAGTCCTTCCCTCTTGGAAAATTACGTCACCCCAGGGCTCTGATTCATGATCCCTGTCAAATTTAACTGTGCCAGCTCAAGAAATGACTGCTACTCCTGTCACAGCTAAGTCTGAACACCCCTACTAAGGAATGAGACAGCAAATATTCTCCCTTATTAAGGACAAAATATAGCATTGCACATTATCTTGGAAAAACTGTAGCCCAAGACTGAAAATAGGCAATATGTTACTTTCATCATGTGCAAGAAGATGGAACCAATCACTGCCCATTTCTGCCTCAGTTTCTCTCTTTATTGAAGAAATTGTTAAAACAGGACTTAAACGATCAAATAAATGTTCAACTCCATCCTGATTTGGTGGACTGAACATTGATTGTCTGGTCACACAGAACAGCTTGGGAATTCCAGCCTTGAAGTCAATAAATGTTTGGGGGAAAAGGAAACTCCACTATCATGCTTCAGGCTTACTACTGTGAAAACTGGTCTAAATAACTTCAGCTCAGATAAGCAGATTTTAATTTAGGGATTCTGTCAGCGTTTATTTCTTTCCTGATATTTTTAGCCAAAAAATATCTAGTTTATGAATGGAAAAGCTCTAATATTTTTGTGGCAAACGTCGACAAATTAAAATTTTGGCCAAATGAGAAGGTTCTGAAATTGAAGTCCACAGAAATGTGTATTCTGATTTTTTTGAATCATTGTGTTGTGTGGAGGAACATTGCAATTGCCTGAAGGGCTAAATTTCACCAAATAACTCTTGACAATAACTAAATGCATTCTCCTATAGGGAAGATTGGTTCCATTACTATACACTTAATGCTGGAAAAAATCCTTTCAACCTCAAGTGTTTAGGATTTAGCTTTTTTAATTATTTCTCCTTCCTGCCCAACATATTATTGCTGTCTCAGAAGTCCATGTGTCTTTTATTGACTTTGAAACTATATTTAGGGACACTAAGGAATAAAAAATCACCCACCAAAACAAAACCAAACGTCAGGTATCACTATCTGTCTCATAGGCTGAAATGCAAAGCAATAGCATTCCATCAGAAATGCATGCTTCTCCTCCTCTATTACAGGCACTCCTCAGAATAAAAATTCTATTTGAAAATTTAGACAAGCACTACATTCTGTAGACCTGAGTTTTAACAGAGTAACACGATGAATTTCAGAAGCATCAGCATAAATATGAGTGCAGATTGCCTGGGTTTCTATGCAGCTACATCCATCCTTCAAACTTTTTTTTTAACCTACCTTGTGGCTAATGACCTCAGGTGGGAATATGAGAGTATTGCATTTAAAATCCAGGAAACTTACAGGCACAAGCCAAATATAGGTTTTCTGCAGTTCTATATGCTCTGAAGAGACAGACTAAAATCAGAAACTTAATCAGAACACCTTCCACTTATTTTTGCTGGAGCTGAAGTCAGCAGAACATCAATTGCATTTTTGATTTTCCATCATAGAAGACTGACAAAAGCAAAATACACTGTTGGACACTGACTTCTAAAACACTGTAGAGGCTGAGCACTCTGCAGTTGATCTTTGCTTTTAGAGAGGGCTTTGACACCACAGCCCTGGGAGAGACAACTGGAGAGGGATCCATGCTCTGCTTTAGCAACACATTTCATCCCAGGGGCCCACAGCCACTCCAACCTCAGGAGGACCTGGAGCCTCTGAAGAATACCAGCTCCCACCAGGAAACTCATGGCCAACAGCTACTAATGAACAGATTCATCAAGGGTTTTTTCTGCTAAACTTTGCCAGCCCAAGAAACAATGGTTTTCAGGTTGCTTTGAGACCAAATATCTTTAAGCACTGGGAAATAATTCTCTGACTGAGAGTTCACCATTAAAGATAGTAAACTGATATTATATTAAAAATAGTAAAAATAAAAGCCCCTTACATAATTTTGCATTTTTATAGACTTAAAGAATGTCAATTTATTGAAAAAAAATAATAATAACAGTCCACTTACACCCAGCAGAGTGATCCAATAATAATGATGTATTTTACAATGTATGAACTTTGCCACGTGCTGTAGAGGTATCAAAAAATCAATACAACTAAATTGACAAGTTTGTCAATGATTGAAATTAATTTCCTTTTTTGTAGTACTTCACTAAACTGAATTCCACAGTGTCATATTAATTAACATCCCACTCAGATGGTCTGTCTAGATGGAAAATGACTAGGTTATCTCTGGGCAATTTCAGTGAAAAGTCTGTATTATAAGCAGAATAAAACAGTGGAAGATATTCACATAGAGGCACAAATTATTTATTTACTAATATAATTGCTAAAGTAATTGAAGCAATCAAGGTTAAAATTTCTAGAAGATGCCAGTCATTTTCAGGTGGACTCTAAGGACTCAGTGTTTTCTGAAAAATGTATATTTATGACAGTCCAGAAAATCCATGTCTACCTGAGGCAGCATCACAGTCTTTGACCAGAAGAAGGCCACAAGACCCAGTAATTAATTTCTAAAGTTACCAACACACTGACTAAACTGGGTGGCTGTGTCTCATGGGACTCAGAGAATTAAAAACAAACAAACAAAACAAAATAAAACTCAAAACAGAAACAAAACTTTAACAGGGTCACAGAGGAAGGCCTTTTGCAGTTTCTGAATATAAACTTGTGGAGGTATTCAATTTAATATTAAAAATGTGTAAGATGAAGTTTAGAGGGCTGGACTGCAACTGTTATGAAATTCTATGAAGATAAAAGGGATCAGAACTCTCAGCTGTGATATGCAGTTCTAGTTTTGTTTTAGGGAATTTGGAGAATTTAATTTGAAAGACTCTTTGGCTTCTCTCTTTTTTTTCCTATTTACATTCCAGGCAACAAGAAGTATGGGGTTTTTTTCAGAGTAAACATTTTGTTATTTGCAGTTATGTTTCTGCAGCTGAAATCAAGCAGCTGGATCAGAGTGCCTCTGAGACAGATGCTAAGGACCATGTTTTTCACCTGGGTCTTTTGGGCCATGCCCTTAATTGGAGCTTAGTGTCCCATTAATGGTTATGCCTCCTGGGATTTTTATGACCATTTCAGAAGCGCAGTTTCTGCCTAATGTACTGCTGCACAACAAAGAGTCCTTGTAGTCATATCCCAAAGGCCTCCCTATTAAATATACAGCAGTTCTCAATTAACCTGGCGTTTAAAACCACAATAGCACTAAAGGCTATCTGCTGTGCAAAGCCGCTGGTCTAAACTGATAGCATTTAATTTTCCCCTAATGCAATTCTGTCCATATGCAAAGACCAGCTTGCATGTGACACTAATATTTGACTTTGTGCTCTGTTGTGACCAGGAGAAGGGATTTCTGTATCCATGAGTATCAGTTTCGGGGCATTAGGATACTGAAATTGACCTTGATTGTATCTCAGAGTTCAAAGTAGCTGCAGGTTTAGAGAGTAGCCACAAGTTCCTATGAAGTTTAAGCCACTGCAAGAACTGTGTAACAGCTCTTTCTGAGAGATCTGGATGGTGGATTTTACAAAGAAGGTAATATATTCACCAGTATATACTAATTTCAGCAACAGTGTGAATGAAAAGACAGAGCTGAAATTATTCCTTTCTCAAGAAAATGAGTTCTACTTTCTGAAACACCTGTGACAAGCCAAATCTTAACCAATTATTTAACCACAAAAATACACAGACAACTATGTTAAAAAGTCAGCTTCCCAAATAAAAGTAGATTTTAAGTAAGTGAACTTTTCAGGCTGTTATTATTTTTACATGCTCAAAAAATGTATTTTCTAAGCTTTCTAATGCATTTGCTCCAACTTCAGTCTCAAAAAGGTCTGATGACATAGCCACAAAGAAGTGTATTTAGCTGCTGATCCTCTGAATTTACTGAAGCAAGTAGAGATAAAATACATAAAGTCTGCACAGCCTCAAGTAAATGGCTCAGCAACAGATATATATTTGCACATGTCTAGGACAGGAAATTAAACTCTTTCCCTTGTTTTTTACCTGAGTTTCTGAGTTTTAGGCCCCTAGCATGCTCCTAGAATGCTTCTAGGATGCCTTCCTTGCTGACTGATTCTCTATATCAACTGGAAAACCATATTGATGGGAAGAAAAATCTGGCTTCCTGCAAAAAGCAGAGTAATGTTTGCAAAGTTATGGGAAAGGTAAAAAACCACAAAGAAATAAACAGACATGAAAGCAAACAGTGTGTCCATTCTTCATCTACAATCCCATCATTCAGCATCACCTGAGATTTCTCTCTACCTGCTGCTGAAAAACTTCTCCTGAGCTTTCAAAAAATCAAAGTAAAATTTTAAAAACAGGAAGTTTAAATAAAAAACAAGCCAAAGAAGCAAAACAAAACATAACAAAAATTTTTGAAAATTATTCTGTAAGAATGTAATTTATTTCCAGAGAGAAAGCTTTTAGCAAAAGGAAAACAACTCCCAAGTACTCTGCCAGGGAGAGACAGGCGTAGTGGCCTCAGCACTGTATTAAGTCTGTGGAGGTACCAGTTCAGAGCAACAGGTTTTTTTGTGTGAGCCCAATGTCAAAAACACCTACTAGAAGAACATGAAGATCAGAGACTTTGATTTCCTTAAATATCTAAACTTAGTTCCTGCTACTAAAGTATAAGTTTAAAGGAATATGCTAAGGGAAGCAGATATTGGAAGGGGTGAGAGGGAGCAGAAATTACATTCGTTTTAGGCTGTGATTTGCTACATTTCTATGAATAGATTAACTCTGAAATTTGTTCCACTAAATAATTCCCTCCAGCCAATAGCTTTTAGGTTCTGATTCATCATCCCAAAACTATAACAAATGATAAGGCTAATTTGAGGTCCTTCTCCATAAATAAGGTCCAGCTGAGCACAGAGAGGTACAATTTGTTGTAGAGAAGGAAAGACTGAGGCTGACCATACAAAACGGAATGTTACTCACCACTGATGGCTGGAAAGTGCCTCCTTATGAGAAGGGGAGTCTGGGTAAAGGTTATCAACATCTCCAAGATCTTAAGAATACATTGCTCTGGTTCCTTAACTGTTGTTTGAGTGCTGCTCAAAATAAGCCCAGCCAAACAACAGCCCAAAACTACAAACACTTTCCTCTTTCTTTTGCCACTCCTTCTGCTACAAATCATCAAACATTTTTCTATATGTTTACAGCTTGCTGATTTAATTCATCAACCCAGCAAGGAGATGTGCCATTTAATATCTTTGTTGGTGGCATGGACATGGGATCAAATGCACCTGTAGCAAGTTTGCCAACGACACCAAGCTGTGGTGCCATTGATACAATGGAGAGAAGGGATTCCAGCCAGAGGGACCTGGACAGGCTGGAGAGCTGGGCCTCTGCAAACCTCATGAAGTCCAACAAGGCTGAGTGCAAGATCTTGAACCTGGGTCAGGGCAATCCCAAGCACAAACACAGGCTGGGCAGCTGTGGATGGAGAGCAGCCCCAAGGAGAACAAATTGATGGTGGATGAGAGGCTGGACACGACCCAGCAATGTGTGCTTGGAGCCCAATTGTACCCTGGGCTGCAGCAACATGAGCATGACCAGCAGGTCCAGGCAGGTGATTCTTCCCCTCTACTCCTCCTCTGAGGCCCCATCTGCAGCGCTGTGTCCGTCTCCAGAGCCCAAACATAAGAAGGAGGTGGACCTGTTGGAGTGAGTCCAGAGAAGAGAAACTCAGAGAGAAAATAACTCAGCAAAGAAATACCTACTTTGTTGTTGTTGTTGTTTTCATTTCTCGCCTAGTTTCTGAATTTGAGTGAGCAAAATTGACTAACTCAAACACCCAAACACCTGAGCCAAACCCATCTCAAACTAAGCAACATATGTGCAGTTCTGAGCTGGACTAGGAGTTAGGGTACAGTAGAGTTAAGCTCCACTCCTTGACCATGATGATTTAAAGCATTGGCTCAGATGTCCTGAAAATATGCCTTGCAACACACAAAACTGAAATGACTCCAAGGTAATTCCCATGAAAATTTTTGGTGAAGTTATACCTCACCATCATCAAAAGGAGGTCCCACTAAGCCAACTAATTTGATGAATCAACAGGGGGCAAATAATGAGAAGAAAAATGGCTTTACTTAGCATAAAGAGATGACTTAGCACAACAAAATAAAGAATAATTGTCACGTTAGTCCATGGGAGAGGACTGGAGTACACAGCATGAAAAAAAGAGGTGGCAAAAAAAGCAAAAGTGGCTAGTCATGATTTAGAGATTCACCTGGTGTTTTCATGTTCACCCACCTCTTATCTGAATGCCTGCAGCCACCTCAATGCATTTCATTAACTTCTCTGTGAAGTAGCTAAGATTTCCCATGACTTGCAGATGGTGAATCGAAACAGAGTACCCAAAAAAAGAAAAAATACAGGTCTTCCTGGAATGTGAACTAAAGATCTACCATGTTCGCTGGTTTTAACAAATAAGAACAAGTTTCTCCTGGTTCTGATGGCAAAAAATGAAGGAGATAAATAATAGAACTTACATCAAAAATCCACACTCACCACACTCCCTCACAGAAGCCTTGATTATTCAAGGCATAATGTGTTCCTTCACAATGTTTGTATTATTAAACAAAATTTGTAATGTTAAAGATATTAAAGAAAAAAACTTCAGTTAAGTACATTGAGAAAGCAGCAAAGGCACTTCAAGCAGAAAGCTGCCTTTATCATTATAATAATAGTATGGAAGAGCTTTATGGGAAAAAAAAAATAAAGAATCAAGTGTACAAATTATCCGACATTCATTCCATGACATCCTGAGAGCTATGTTAGTCCTGATAAAAATATCCAGGAGGATGGCACATTGCAGATGGCACTTCATAATGCGCTCACTTAAAAGCAGTCATTCCCTACCTCAGAGAGAGCGCAGCTTGATGAAGGCCATAGGACACTTGGTTCAGCCAGTAAAAGCTGCTTGATGAGGCATCTTTAGTTAGTTACTTAGTAACTTATTCATTCATTCATCTTATGCAGAAAATTTTGATGAAACTTGAAGAAAAAATCATAGCCTTGCACCTTCTTTGTGAAATTCAGAATCCAGAATCTTGTTCAAATAATGTCTGCTTCTCTGAAAATTACAAGTGTGAAAAATGGGTTAAATTGCCCTAGTCTTTCACCTCTGGAAACATGAGCTCAAACCTGACTTCCTACAGGCTACCATTGGAATGACTGACTATTTGTCAGTGCCACAAAGCCAATAAATTACTGGGCAACCTGATAGGATTGATTGTCAAAAGATGCCCAGGAATGGAATATCCTGTCCAGGATGAGATGCCTAAGCAAAACCCTGTAAGTGACCTTCAGGAGCAGTCCATCTCACAGCCCACCCTGTTCTCATCTCCTTTCTGCTTTTCAAAAGAAAACCAGTTTGCCTACAATATCACAGAGAAGAAGATGTCAACAAATACCAAGTACAGAATATAATTTTCTTTGTAAACACAATGTCAACTAACAGCACAAATGTCATATTTACATTCATCTTATTAAGATTTATACCATTAAATGTTGGGCTTTAAGAATTACACTATAAATGGAATATAATTTTCATATAAAAGGGACAGTATATTTTTAAATCAAGCCTGTAGAAACTCACTCATCAGTGGTTTATGAAACTTGAGTACACTGATGCTTCAGTACTCAATTAATGTCAGGCAATATGGATTTCAATCTGGCTTGAAATATATTTAAACAAATGAAGTAGATACAAATGTTGGCTCTTTGGCCAGCTAGAGCTAAAAATCCATTTTCTACCCCATTTATAATAAGAAGTAATCTGAATGTAATTTATCTAAAGCACAATATGTTTCCCTAATTTTTACATGTAACCATTACTTACAGTTTAAGTAATAGTTATATCCACAGATCTTAGTGCACTTAATTGAAAATGCATGGTATTAAAACATAAGGCTCCATCCTTCAAAAATAAAAGCATTATCCTAAGCAATAATTGAAGTGGGGGAGTAGGGGCTGGGAAAAGGCAAAGGAAGGGAACCTTAACAAAAATCCTTAAATGAAAATATTTCTTCCCTTTTATGTTATATTAGGATTGTTTTTGAATAAAATTAGTCTCTCTCAGCCCCATATTTCAGTTTAGATTACAAAATCCTCTCATCTGATTGTCACATTTTACGCTGCAGTCAAATCCTTCTGCAGCAGAGTGACATGTCAAGGGTGACAATGACAAATTGTCACTAAGTAAGGAATAACACATGACAGGGCATTCGGCCATAATGAGATATATGCATGCCTTGAGAGCGTCTGCAGGCATGAGGCTGAAGGGCGATTGCTCCCAGCACTTATCATGTTGCTAGGTCTCATTAAGACTTTACATGCACTGGAATAGATTTCCAGTGATTAAAAGAAAAGAAAAATATTTATGAATGAGTAAATCATGGCGGCGAGTTTTGGTTTTATTCATACTTCCCAAGAAGTGTATATGGTTTATAAGGCCAGGTTGAAAAAGGAGAAAGGGCCTTTTTTACCCTCCTTTAAATTTTTTATGTTACTGTCCATCATGGCAACACACAAGTTCCATCCCCTCTAAATGAATAGCAACAGTGAAATCTTTGGCCTAATGGACTTGATGGTGCTCCCTGACACATATTCATTTGTAGCCATAAACTTTACATGGGCTAGGTGTTGCTCTTCAAATATATAATGATTTTATTAATGTCTCTTTTTGTTGGTGTGGGTTTAGATGTAATACAGGGGCATGTCAAAGTTCACAGAAAGGTTTTTAACTTATCCTTTGTGATTTGATTTCTAATGACTTTTTAAACTTAGTACCTCTTAATTAATAATAAGCACAACCAGTAAATCCTGACAAGACTATGATAACATAGAAACTTTTATGAAGAAGGTCAGACCTGTGGTTAAAAGGACATAGGAAGTCATATATTCAGCTCAGTCTGTGTCTCTCACCACCAGAGAAGGAAGATGAGAAGATGTTCTCATGGGTTTATTGCAATCCTCATGCTATAGATCTGTTTGACCCAGGATTCAGGGCAAGATGTAGGACATTGTTTGTACAGAAAAAAAAATTAAGTCAGATGACAAGAATTGTGTAGCACTTAGGGTCCCCCCACTGTCAAGAGCAGGTTGACTGACCCTTCCATGCCCCATTTTCCTTGATTAAAAAAGGCTGCCATGAAATCTAATTTTTCCACCATCTGTAGAACACACAGAGCTTTTGGGACTAAGAATAGCCCCAATTCAGATTTCAAAACCTCTTGGTATTAATTTATGAGAAGTTTGTCACCATAAGCAACAGCAGTCAGTGATTTTCTCCCACTCAAGAGGAAAAAAACCCTATTTTTTTCCTAAATGTGAAAACCGAAGTCTCATCCCATTCTCTCCTGAAATACTGTTGTCTCTTTTTATTTTAAAAAATGAAGATATACAAGCAACTTTGTGGATACACGTCAGATGTCTCAATATTTACAAAACTGAAGTGTTACTCTCAGATTCTACCACTGAAGTAAGCAAGTTGTTGATGGTATGTTGTACCTTTTATGGTATCCAATCTATGCAACATTAGGAGCATCTTATTCTAAACAGAGCTTCATCTGTCTGAAAGAAAGGAAAAGCTATCATGGCAGACAGTAAAATGGAAGAAAAGGTGACTGCTTTGGAAGAGAGAAAACAAAGTCAGCCCCAGAGTCCAGATGCTGAGATTGTGTCCCTGCTTTGATGCCTCACACAAGAGCACAGGCTTGCTAAAACAAACCTTTGTGTCAAATAATTTAATTAATCACAGTAATAGTATTTCTATAATATCCCTCACTTAAGAGCCTCACAGACCCTTCATAGAAAAAACTCTTTACATTTTGCTACCAGATATGCCTCTTCACAAGTTCTAGGGTAGTATGACCTCAGCTCAATCCAAGACAGCAGCAAGAGGAAAAACAGATCTCCCAGATGTAAGAAATTTTTCCAGCATGAAATTCTTCTGGGTATCCCGAACTTGCTTCCCAAATCTCAGTCACAATAATGCATAAAACCAGAACTGACCTTAAAAGCCTTTAAGTTTGGATTTGAAATAGAAAAGAATCTGTGGGTGCTACTGCACTGCTAGGAATGAGGCAAATCAGAGACTTTCCATTTGAGAAAACAGAGCCTATCAGACTGGCCTCAGGCCTTGGATCCAGACCCCTACCCACTTACATCATTCCTGCCGAGGTATTTTTCTTCCTGCCAAGGAGAGCAGTTTGTGCCCTTACCTCTCATCCAGCATGTCCCCAGCCATACATTCCAGCCTCTAAACAGCAGTGCCAGCCACCAGCCCCAGCTCTCCCATTCAAGCAATAAAGTCACGGGCCTCTTGGATCAGGGAACAGCCCCTGTGGCTGGAGCTCACAACCTTGGATTCGCTGCTCTCACGGCAATAAATGAGTTATGCAAGTACATAAATTTCAATTACTCACTGCTTTGGAAAGGGATTTCTGGATTGTGTTATCTGTGGTTATATCCTTGGCAGTGGGGTCACGCAGGCATTTGTCAAACAAGAGCGACACCTGGGTTGTAGCATTCCCTGGAATGGGCTGGTTTATGCTTGCAACCCTTAACTGTCCCACAGAAATATGTTTCACAGATGGGATGGTCATTGAAACAAACTGGGAAGTGAACATGATGATGGCAGTTTTATGCATTGGCAACTTGTCTGTTTTAATTTTAGACTTTCTTGATGGCTGTGTTGGCCCTTGACAGCCATGGCCCCTGGATATTGCAGAACAGATTTTTATTTTTTTTAAGTGTATCCTCTTATACTTATTATATCCTAGCCTTTTACAAAATAATGCAATTGCTGCTGCTATTTATGGAGAAAAATGACAACAATGAGCCTAATTTTCAATTTTCACCCATGAACTCTAATCTGCATTAATATATTGACACTGTTGTTTGCATGAGGCCCATTCCAGAGCAAACACACAAGGAGCAATCCATGTTGAGCACAATGGGGACATGCCCCAGAGACACTCACTCAAGTTAGGGTGTTACACCTTTCTGACCAGCACACTCCTCTCCCTACAAGGGCAATATCTTCCTCTGCACCATAAGAAGCACAGTAGGCTCTAGGAATTGTCCAGATTCTTTGAGAAGACACATTAAGGTCCAAGAGAAATGTTGTGGGCAGAGAAGATATAGGAAACATGCCCAAATAGGTTTATATGCAGATCTGGGTGATGGCCAGCTTGGGCTCAGAAGTGAAGAGAAGGATCTCCCAAGAACTTTCCAGTTTCAGAAGTGTGGGACCTGGTGGATCCTCAAAGGGAAACACTAACACTGGATGTGGGAGGCCAAGTGCTCCTAGAGGTCCAATCTGCTCACTATTTACCTCAAAAAACCCAAGAATATTAACCAAAGCCTCAGGGAGCTAATTGGACTGAAATAAATGAAGCTGCAGTAGCCAGGGAATTTTGAAACCAAGGAAGGTGTGAATCCCTCTCAAAAGAATGAGCAGAGAGGAAAATAGAGGGGAAAAGGGAAAATGAAATTACAGCAGGAACCTCCATGTAGGACCCCAAACCATGTATAGATTATCATATTTTGAACACATTTGGATACCAAAATATACTGAGCAAGTGAAGTTTGATTTTGATTATTTACATTCCTTTATGCTGCCAAGTATAATGAAGGCTTTTTCCTCTTCAAGTAGCAAGTACAGACATGGGCCTTAGCTAGGGTAGGTGCTATAAATAGCTAATCAAAAAGAAAGTGGAAAAGACCAAGATTCTGAAATGAAAATGTTTTGCTTCTTCTGAGTGACTTTAAAACATGTCTGGAAAGCAGATCCTAGACTCTTTCCACCTAGTGTTAGAGTTTTCCACTTCTGTAGTCTATGGTAATTGTGTAAAGCTTACACTGAGGTGAGAAAAGGCTCACAGAAATAGTCAAAAAGTTTCTCATGGCTATTTTCTATACTCACTCCATCCCTGTTCCCTGAATTGGATACCTGGGAGAGTGGGTAAGGAAAAGTCCTGTCTGCATAGATGATTTTTCCAGATTTAGCAGTCTTGTAACTGAAGCTTGAAGCTAAAACACTTTTGTACTACAGCAGTGCAGAAAATTGTGGATGTCTAAAGGAGGCCTGTGGGGCTGTGCTGTGCCTTGTCCATCCACTGCCACCAGAACCTGCCTGTCACTCTGCCCAGGGGTTGCTAGTTCAGCATGGGAAGGCAGGCAGCAAGGGGAGAAAGGAGCACAGCAAAGGTTCCTGCAGACCAGACAGAGCCACATTTGAGCCCTGAGGTTCAGCAGTACTCAGGGAGCTGCAGCATTCCTCATGACAGACAGGAGGAAGCCCACAGCCCTGTTACAGCAGTAGTTTCAGCCAGGTCAAGTCCAGGGAACAGGAAAAACGGGATGAAGTGATTTTCCCAGCACCTCCAGCCAAGCTTAAAATTTTGTTTAAATGGGAATTGAGTCCTGAGCCTTCAGACAGAAACCTCTTTGAGCTGAGAGTGAACCAGAAACAGTTCTAGGGTTGTCTCATTTTTTCAGTTTGGATGTGTTACTAACACAGTATAACGCTACAGTCAGCTACACATCATCCCAACTGTAAAAATTAAGAAGAGCTGTTGAATGTCAAGTGATGAAGCACAAAGTGTCACAACTTCAAAAGTCCTGTTTTTCTGGCAATATTTACTTATTCACATGACACATTAACATATGTAATAAGTACATAAAAGAACGAATGTCATATGGAGAAGTCAATGTGTACTCACAATATACTGAAGAGTATTAGGAAAACCTTAGATAGTTTCAATTTCATTATTCATATACCTGAAAAATAATTCATATGCTGCAATAGCAGCCTTTCCACCTGTGACTGTAGAGAACTTTGCACTGTCAGGGTCCATGACTATTGCTCCTCTTTTCTGCCTGAACATACCTATAGAAAAGAGTTTCCTTTTCACTGAATTTCTAAAGGAGTTATGGGGATGAAAAAAAAGTAGAGTTATAAAGAAGAGCTGTTCTTGAGGAAGTTATTTTGAGTATTTTTAGCTCTAGCTTTGCTAGCAAAGGCTCATCCCATCAGTCTTTAACATATAAACCCTGCACTTTATTAAACGCTGAGATTGACACAGAATTATTGCATAAGATTATGACCAGATCTTGAAAGTTCATTTTGTCTCAGCCCATTCATTGGAACACACTTAACTGCTTTGCTTGCTTCCAAATTATGTCTAATGTCCATTGCATGTGTCATATGGCAAACATCAGCCAGTTCTGCAAAAGCTGTTTCTAAACATGTTTGGTTTGATTGTTTTTAAGGCAAGTTCATTTCCTCTACCAAATTTGAAGAATAGACAGCCTGACATGTATGCAGCATTTCAGCTTCACGGTCAATAGTCTTCATTCATTATTTGGGTGCGAAAATAAAGTGTAAGAAATGAAATGCTGCCACAGGCTTCCCTACATCTGATACTAGTAATCAGTTTCTCCAATGAGAATATTTTGGGCTTGGTGCATATGAAAAGAAAATAGAAACATAAAGGTAAATGATGTAAATATATGAGCCAGGTAAAAATAAAACAAAAACTTTAAATTAATTGTAGTATATTTTAGTCTGGTTCATCTTAAATCTGAACTCTTCTCCTTCAAAAGAATAAAGATTTTATTCCTATCCATTCTTTCTAAATTACAACAGATACATTTGCCATATTAAACTTCTAAGGAGTGTGGAGATCCTTGGGTAAATAAATCTCCCAATTCTTAAACTAGCAGAACAGTAGCAAAGATGCTGACTATGTGGTATTCGTTAAATAAACTAATACATTTCACAACTGAACTGAGGCCTTGCTCTTACCCTCAGCCTTGAACTTCGACTTGACCTAATCCCATATCAACCGATAACAGTTTGCCATCTGTCCTTGGTCAGCCCAATGGAAGACTTCAAAGGATAGAATTAATAGCATATAGTTTGGCCTTGACATACAGACTGTATCTGTTCTTACTTAAAGAACAATAAAACCTTGTATTTAATTTCTTTCCTTTTTTTTCTTTCTTCTTTTTTTTTTAACAGATGGAGGGCTGGTGTCTTATTCCATTCTGTCACCCCATCTGGACGCCTTAAATGTGATACTAAGGGAAGCATGGGGTGAGCCCACCAAAAGCTCAATTCAAGTTGAGATACAGTAAGAAAGGAAAGAAAATAGACTGATACCAATCTTGCATCATGGCAAAATAAAGGCATCTAAGGCTGCCACAGGGGAATGTGGAGAAGAAATCAGCACTGACTCCTGAACATAACAGTGCAGGATTGGAGTTCACTTTAAGTTCTCAAAGAAGTATGGATGCTTCATCAGCAACACCAAATAGAAAATAAACATTTTAGTCCATCAATTTATGTGTCATATTGCAAAGCAGCAAACCACAGGCCTAAACATCACAGGAATCATTTCCTGCTTACTATTCCTCCTGAAGCTTCACCACAGGAAAACCTGCCTTGGGGAGTTCAAAGAATATGTTTTACTCTCACTGCAAAATTAACTGGTTTGCTGTTTTCTATATTATCTCTTCATCATAATCTAGAGTTCAAAAGGTGTTTTGATTTAGTTTTTTTTGTGAAATACTCCAATGCTTTAATACAACAATGGCATTTTTTTAACTCAAGAGTGGTAGATTTAGGTAACATTCTTTAAGGGATGAAGGGACCCTAAAAGGAAGGACTGAAGGATTATCTGCTTAACAGAGGGCAAAGGGCTGAACATAGTAATTCCTACAGGAGAATATATTTTCCTTACTATGAAAATGTAGCAGAGCACTGCATGATTATAAATATCCTACCAGTGCTTGCTGACTTCTTAGTCTGCAAATGCTCTGCACAGACAACTAAGATGTCTTCTCTTTCCACAACTCTAAGTAACTACCATATTCGGCTATAAAATAATAAATAGCAAATGGGTTCATTTTTAGTGGTTGTTCAGAGTTTACATTGGTTCTTTGAATAGGTGGACCCCAAAGTTCCCTTGAATTGCAGGACAGTGAAAAAACCTCATTAATGGTGGGACACTTTCATGTTAAAGTGATGTCCCTGCTCCTAAAAGCAAGAGCTTCAGTCCCAGTTACCTCTAAACTAATACTTTCATTCCAGTATGTCCTGACATTGGGAAACTTGGTGGAAGAAATGAAGGATGGCAGGATAATACAAAGGCAAACTATTAACAAGTATTAGGAATTTAACTCTATCCTTTCCTGGTGTCTGCAATCATCTGTAGATATGAAAAAAAAAAAATATAATCCCCTTTCATACTAGTAAAGGGTGTTGGTGTATTCTCTATGGACAAAAATTCTTCATAAACTTGTCATGGTAATCAAAGCTTTGACAGACAATGCCAAGTCCAGTGATCAAAGCACTGTAAAAGTATGAATAGGTTTCTCCTCAAGGAATCTCTGCATAGAGCCCTACAAGCATATTTAAGAATAGTTTTCACTAAAATAAAAGAAGAAAACACAATTTATCCAGCCCAAAAATATTTTTGTTTTCTTTTGTGTGACAAAAATAAAACACTTGTATTTTATTTGGATTGAAAATAATTATTTGTGTAGCTTTTGGGGTTTTTTTTAAAGAGAAAATACAAATCTAAATCGTTTCAAAGCTGCTGATGTCCCCTTTTCCTTTTTTCACCTCTGACTTTTATTCACAATTTTCCATGTTTACGGAGATCACTTGGAACAGAATAGCCCTATTTTCAGTCTCCCAGGACAGCACCCCAGCCCCAAAGCAATATTTGAAGTATGAATATTTCCTATTGACACTGTTCCACTTTGGGAAATAAGCATTTCTTAGATCAAAGACAGAAACTTGAGTGCATATCTTAAACACAAGGCTGTACAATTACTTTATATAAAATATATCTAGCTTGAAAGCTCCAATGTAATCTCAGCTTCTAAATGCACTCTGGCTGGGGAGTTATGTACTCTTTTGACATACAGGAAGGGCTTGATTTAAATCCCTGTCATCAGTTCCTCTATGAGAGACTACAGGATAGCGCTTCTATGGAGAGCAGCCCCAAGGAGACAATTTTTCAGGAAATAATAAATGAACGTGCATCTGTGTATGTGCTGCAACTTCTGTGAAGCCGAGAACTAGGAAAGGAGGATTTGGATGTGAAAATATCCATCCTCTGACAGCACCTTGGGCACTCAGCATGAGGCAGACCAGCCAGCACCTAAACACACAAATCTCCAACCCTCGACTGAACCACGTGGGAAGAGCACCTGCTAGCATCACTACAAAGTGGAAATCTTCAGAAATGGTTTTGTTCACTGGTGCAGGGTGTTTGTCCCTTCTTTCCTCTAATGGACACTTCTCCTGTTCACTAGCAAGCCTATCTGCTTTGAGAGAGCACCTGCAATGATGCTGGGAACAGCACCAGCCTGGGCGGGAGGAAGAATTTTACAGCCCTTTACCAAAGCCTCTGTTTGTCCCAGACTCAGTCTGCATCTCTTCCAAAGGAGCCAGGCCGGGGTATCTGTTTGAGGCACCAATAACAGAGCGGTCCTGTTTCCTTAATGATCTGTCCTTTCTCCACTGCAGAGGAAAAGCAAGTCAAGTGTGTCCTTATACACCACTTTAGTAAAATGGATGTGCAGTACGCACTTCATTACAACCACCGAGGGAATTAAAAGTAACTTGAGCAAATGGCCCCAGCTCCATGTAATTATCTTTTGAAGACACTCGAAGACAAAAGGAAAAACCTCGCTGAACCAGCTCAAGAGCAGCAGAGTTTGCCGAGGGACAGGCGAGCGCTGAGGCTGACCGCGGGCTCGGCCTGGGCCCCGGGGCTCCTGCAGTGTCCCTGATGGGACAGCAGGTCCCAGGCTGATGGCCTGGACAGCAGGTCCCACGGCACCGGGAGTGTGCAGGGCTCTCAGAGGAGAAGCCCTTGCAGGGATGTGTGCAGGACAGGGCTGAAACGCGCCGGGCCGTGTGTCTGAGCAATGCTGCCCTCCCATGGCACTTGCTCGGCCGCTCTCTGCTGAACCCGCACCCCTCAAAGGCTCCAGCAGGCCTGACCCCACCGCAAGGACAACAGCGGGAGGGGTGATGAGCCCCTGTTACTCTTTCAGGCTCTGAAACACTATTCCCAGGTGACTGATCCAGCTGGCAGTGCCCACACTCAATCCAGCCTCTTGTAATGGACCACAGCCCTTCCCAGCCTTCAAGTCCCTTTTTCTCATCAGTCTCCAGGCTTTGTAGCTCATTCTCATGTTAACTTTTTCAGAGGTGATGCAACAGAGAAGCAAGAAGCACAGAAGTCTGAGAGCATAAATATTCTTTCAAAAACGAGCCTTCAAATAATGACAAGTACAAGACTGTGAGAGGTTCCTGTAGTGACATCCAGGGGGACTGCAGCCCAAGCCCAGGCCTTGGGCAAGCCCAGCACTGAGCTTCCTTCTTCTGATGGAACAGTGAGACCTCCCTTCCTTGAAGGACAATTTTCTTTTGAAAATAGTTTCTAGCTCCTTTTTCACCTACTTACTTCTTTGTTGCTACAGAGTGGCTGAAAATGCCTGTAGTTCTAAGTGGCTGCAAGTCCTGGCTGTAAAACCTGAATATGTGTGAAGATTTTTTTTAAATAAACACACCACTTGTCCAAAATGGGGCACAGAAGGCTCAAAGGCCAGTAAGTAGTTCAGTAACAGCAGAGGCAGCCACAGCTGAAATGCATTTATGTGGACAAAAGCCCACAGCTACATTTTTGTGACTGCTCTTTGTGGAGAAGGCAGCTTGAACTGGGTTTAGCTCACAGGTTTACAAGCAGCTGCAGAACATGAAAGTATAAGGAAAAAGAAATTGTAAATTGAAGAGATTTAGCATGGCAGGAGAAAATGACAATCCATTGACTCTGCTCAGATCCAGTTGTACCCTGAATGACAACTGCATATTTTGTGCACTTAATGTAGTTGGCTCCATAAGGCAGTCAGAGGCACAGAGATGCTTTTAGCTAAAGGGGAACACTACCTCTCCCTCAAATCCCTGGGAAATCACTTCTCCAGCACAGAAATAGGTCTGCCTTAAGCCACACCAGCCAGCTTTCCAAATCCACTGTGGTCAGAGCTCTGCAGTTCTAAAGCAAACCAGTAGCTTCCATGTTATATAAAAGTTACTGACTTTGTGTTTACCACGTGCCTTCTCAGATGCTTCTTGAATCTGGAATGTTTCCAGCATACATATATAGTTTATATATGTTTATAACTTTATAAAGTTTTAAAAGCTTTGGCAGTCTGTCAGCCAGAGCTGTGGTATAGGTCTAGTGTGTTTATGGAGCATGAGCTGGGAACTTTCAAGCATCTTTATGGACTTGCAGGTGGAGGTAAGTCAAAGCTGGGTCCCACATGAAGAGGATTTCTTCTGTGTATTAAAAACAAAGTTTTCCTCCAGCCACAAATTCCTGACTGAGCTTCACTGTAATCATTCAAATCACCAGATCCCAGAAGAGCACTCCTCCTGGGGACCTGCAGAGCCCCATAGCTGTCTGACTGGACACACAGGCTGTCACCCCTGAGTGCCACCCCAGGTCTCACAAACCCCTGGCCTTCCTGCAGCCCACACTGCCTTGCACATGATGACAAACCTGAGCTGCAGGCTTGGCCCACCCTCCAACTTCCAGCATGCCTTGTGTGCCATGGCCATGGTCTTCCTCTTCCAGGCAGGATAGCCAGGGCATCACTTAACTCTGGCCTTGCTGTGCATGAATTGTGCCAAAACCCACTGAGAAGTTGAGAATGGAACACCAGAAAGTCCACTACTACCTTTGGATGAAGAATTTATCCTTAGTTTCAGTCTTTCACCCCACATCCCACCCCCTTAAACATCCCTGGGCTTCTCCTCATGAGTCCTCCCGCTCCCAGCTTTGCTCTGTCCTTGAGCAAAACCACAGGCAGGCATACACCCCAATCTGTGAGTACCTGGCAGCTGGATCTTAGAAGCCTATTTCTGAAAAAAAATTATTCTCACCTTGCATGATTGCCCCTTTCTATGGGCTACCACACAGACTAGTATGTGGCTCCACAGGTTTTACCACCCCACTCTGACATGCGCTTGAAACCTGATACACAGCTTTTGATGGTAGTCCACAGCTGGCTTCCAGCAGGCTACCCCACAAGCAGTGGAGATTTTGCATATAAAACTATTAAAACACAAGGTAATGTGAAGTGTCAACTTCCTTCTGGGCTGCTGTAGCAAGTACTAAGAAGAGGAAGACAGAACACATTTCTGTAATGACCCAATTACACTCAATACAAAAAAGCATGGAATGTCATCTTGGAGAGGCTGTATTCAACAAAAATGGATCTAGGAATGCTGGACACTCTTGTGTGGGTTTCTTACATTACCTGAGCATCTGTTTCAAACCATCTACTGACAAAGTAATTTCCCCCCCAAAATTTCAGAAGGTAGGGGCACCACTTTTGTCTCTCCTCATTATCCTCAGAAAGTGAAGCACAGCTATTTTTACTAACATTACAAAACACCTTACATTTAACCCAAACTTGTAAAAACAGTGGAAGACTTTTACTGCTCTAATACACTAGGTTGTGCATTGTTATTTCCTTTTCTGAGAAAATACCCTCTATGAATTTATATTTAGAATTCTTCCTACAAAATGATGACCTGATTGCAATCATGGAATTACTAAAAAAATGAGAAATTGTAAATAATTATTTCAAAAGGAAAATATACCTGTTCTTTTACTAATGATGTACTAGAAGCTTACTTTAAAAATAGTATCTACCATTTTGAAAAGATCAGATCCTCAAAATGCAAAGAAAGTTATGCTTGTTCAGTGTGCCCACTTGTATGAAGTGGAAGGTTTCAGGAAAGTAGTGGGAGAGTTCATACAACATGTTGCAAATACTCTAGCAATCAGAATTTGCTTTTGAATATGATTTTTTTTTGTTGTTTATGAAATGCAAAGAACTTCTCAGAAGCAGGCTATGAGTTTTATTATTTCTTAAAGAGAGATGAGAAAGGCTCAAAGACCAATCCAGTCTCAGCAACAGAGACAGGCACTGAACCCAGCAGCAAGTTGACTTCCCTGCTGGAAGCATTAGGAAGTTTTCCTCAGATAAAAAGGCAGAAATGTGCTAACTTCTGCCCTCCACAACACCTACAGAGTACTAGCTTTATAATTATGTTGATGATATAACCTATCCAGTCAACCATCTCATGTCCACATAGGTAATTATGTTTTAACTGCTAAAGGGCTTTGGGAAATTGGCAGCCACGTGAATGTTTGGTAGGTGCAGCGCATACATTTGCCATCTTAAGGTGATTCATGTGATTCCCAGCCCAGGACTGGCCAGATGATTGGTTCAGTGCTACCCTTCATATTTAAAAGCAAACGGACAAGAGAAACAATCCAGAACATACACTACTCTTTGTTGTGACTTATAAAGGAGTTTAGAGAAGAACTTGTATAGTTTCCTCTGCAGATAGATAGCTCCTTGAATTTGAATGAATAGACTGAGGCTGGCTTACTTCACAAGGCCTCCACAGGACATTAACATTGGACCTAAATAATTTAGCTTGACAATTAATCAAGAACAAACATTTTTCAGGGCTTGTATGAACTACCAGGAGATGAAGTGACATGGGCTGTCTGGGAATTCTATATGCAATTTAGTACCTGACTTAGAGTGTGATGCTGAGCAAGCTGAACTGTGTTTCTGGTCCCCTGTTTCCCTTTAAAGGGAAGAGGTTACCTAGTTCCTAGATATGAGCTTCTCCTGCTGATGCTCAGTTCTTGTAGAATAACTTAGCATCTTTGGAAAAAAGATGTACAAAAACATTATTGATCCCAAATGTTTAGCATACTCTGTTGTTGCACTCAATGAAACAATCAAATATAGAACATGTTCCTGCAAAGCCAGCATGCAGAAAATTCTCTATTGTCTCTTTCTGCTTTATCAAGCAGCCCACGGAATTCTTTAGAGGCCCTAGTCAATACTATTTAAAACATCAAGACTCATTTTACACTCCACGTTCTTTGTAATTTCTCTTTCTCTCAAACAGGTAATATACTACTGGGAAGAATGCCTTCCCTTTATAATTACACCACACAAAGCTTCAGACATGCACATTTCAGGTGAGTGCCTGAAATTTTGAAGGCTCTCATTGTCCTTCTAATACAAAGACACTTTCTGGGGGCCATTGCTTTTGGGAGAAAGGATGTGTGTTTTGTTTCCACTCGATGTTACGGTGAAATATAATGTCATGACCACCTCATAGACTTACTGGTAATCCATTTTGTGAAAAATCAAATCTACCTATTGTATATGGATGGCTTTATGATAATGCAACAACCCATACAGGATAGCCTAGCAGCAACTGGTTCCAGCTTGTCCCTGCCAATCATTCAGCTTCCACTGCAGTCACAGGGCTAGCATGTGCCTCTTGACAGCCCTGGAAATTACTCTAAACCATTTCATCACATTCCAAACCAACACTTATTGTGATTACAAAGTTAATAGCTTAAAATGGACATTCTAGAATTAACCCTGTGACCTGCTAGATTGGTGACAAGGAGACAGCAAAATGTGATGCAGGCACCAGGCTGAGTGACAATGCCTGGTGATGCCTGAGGCTCCACTACTAGAAGCAATGTTGGAAAATAGAGGTAATTGTAGATTTTTCATTTCTTCTTTGGCATCCAAAAGTTTGTTTTTCATAATTGACTTTGACATGTGACTTAATGTGTGACTTAATGTGACTTAATGCATGATATATATATTCTATGAGAATTTATATATATATATATATATTATTCCCAATAAGAAAATATCAGTGATGAGGCATAGTGATGTAGCTTGATTGGACACTTGGCTAATTCTCCACTGCTTGAAGGTAAAGGGGAATTTCTCAGGAAGGTGTGTGGAACTCTTGGGACAGTACAGGTATTTAGAGCTGTTCAACAACTACTTTTGGCCAGTACCTGAATGATTTGCATCCAGCCCAGTAATGGATGATATTAAAGTATTATGAGCCAGGGAAATAGAATTATTTTTTAGTTTAAAAGGCGCTTTAAATTCTACTTCTAAAAACAAATGAAGAAAAGTCCCAAGCCCTATTTTAACAAAGGGTTGTACCCCCAGCAGGTTTAGGTAGTTCACTGCAATGAGCAACAATATTAGCACTGCAAAGGGGGCAGGAACACATAACCAGGGAACAGCAAAAGAAAATGGGACTGTGCTACTGACCACAGGTGCCCACTGGCTTGGCTTAGTTGAAATGTGAATCTATTCTGTGATTGATATCAAGGCCATCTATAGAAACATGTAAGACAGGAATGAACCAAATGAGTCTCATTCTGTAAGACTTAACAGTTCTGAATGTGAATTTTAAATGTCTGTACAAGAAGAAAAGAGATTCTGGTGATGGGAACATTGCAGAACAAAAATGTTCTAACCTGAATCCACACAGTATAAAGCATTAAGGACATTTTTATCTTTGGAAATTATTTTACAGTTAACTGACTAAAAACTCTGAAAAGAAAGCCTCTTTTAATTCTCTCTCCTTGGATGTGCTATGGGAAGGATTTAAAGAACTATATTTGATCCATTGGGTTGAAGTACTCACAGTACTGTACATTGTTTTAGTGTACTAAATTTAGTTGACTTCTGTCTCTTTCAATTACCCTTCTAAAAAGGGTAGGTGAAAAATAATGTATCTCTTTATATAATTTGGTTTGCTGTTGATTAATTTTCCTCTTCTAGTGCTTGCTTATATTTTGCAGGGTAGGAAGGACAAAATAGCTTAAGGGGGGGAAAAAAGCTCTTTTTCTGAGTTTGAGCTTGTAGATTCTTCCCCTTTATATTTTTATCTCATCAATATAATGTCAGGATCATTGATATGGACAAAAAAGTCTAACAGAGAATGGTCTGAATCTTAACCTTGGTAAAATAGACCAACAGTAAGAAATCTTGAAAGTAAAAATAAATTTCTACACATGCTATCCTCATAATTAGTATGAAGAAAAACTTAATACAAGTTTTATATAAATAATCCACTGACTAGTCTTCTTTTGGCACAGCAAAGAACTGTGGAGGAATAACATGCCCTAATTCTTAAAAGAACCATGCTCTGCATCAGAGGTACTTCTCAACATTTCAGAAATAGTTCAATTCCATGTGGTATCACTTATGTGTATGCCCTCTGGAAGCTATCTACAACTCTTAACACCACTCAACCTCTCAAAAGGAGGCAGAAACCAGGCTTGAATACTGGGGCAGGTCTTGAACTCAGCTGCTGCTTTGCAAAGGATGCAGGAGTGAGAGCCAAAGGGTTTCTGACCGTGATGTCCTCCAGCCATCAAATAGTAATCAAATAATTTGATGAGGAGGAAGCAAAAAAAAAGATTAATGTATCTTAGAGATCCGTTAAAATTTCAAAAATAGTAATTGCTGTTCTTGACTGCTCTAAAAACCTTTGTTCTGAAAACAGAACTACGCAGCAATGACTTGCCCTGAATTTCTGCAGAGTCTGAATGATCAAAGATCTGTTGAAGTTTTATTTACCCACCTTGTTTCAGTGTTTAGACTGGGCTGATAGTCTACAAAGACAAAAAAATACCCCAGGCCTTCAAAAAGGAAGGAAATGCTTAATTCAGAGAGACACTAATTCTTTCTAATTTTCTTTTCTAACTTTTCCAACCTTCTCATTGGACTTATAAAAGTCTCCCTTACTATATTTGATAGTGCTTCATTAATTGTCAAGATTAATCTACCACTAAAATTAAATGCAGAAAATCAGCAGTCATCACATATGCTTGATTGTTTCCTTCATAGAAACACAAAGCAAAAAATCCAGATCCTGGAAGAAGACCTGGAAGAACTTATGACAGAATGGAAAATCCTTCTAGAGCATCCTATAACAATAAATGACAGTAAATTGGGTAATACACTATGGTATTAAAGGCAGAAGTGATGATTATAAAGTGTACATGGAACTGGGACTTATGATTTCCTGGAGACAAGTGTCTCTGGAGCAGCTTTCCTAAAATTCCTCCTTCCCATCCACCCATCAGATGTTCCCTACACTTTCTCTTGACAAATGTCTTCTCCAGATATATGGATGTCACCAGGAGGAGAGGAGGAACAGACCACACCTGCACCATAGCTTGTACAAACACAGTTAACTGGCAATGCTCACAAATTCTGTTATAAGGTGTGTAGTTATGTAAGTTTGATAGTCTTTTGTGGGCTGATGGCTTAAATAATTTGCCTGCAGATCATACACTAGAAACGTGTCACTGCTTGTGATACAAGAGCAGGTGTGTTCTTGCCCATTACTGGAATGCAGCTACTGGGGCAGGGTTTGAAATTTACCAGTTCAGACAAAGATATCGTCTTTAGGTTGCAACAAAGGAAATAAAAGAATGGAAATCTCTTAGTAGACATTAATTTTTTTTAATTATGGATATTTATTTAATGAATGCTGTTCCTGTTAAAGTTTCACTTTTTGAACAGGCAGCCATTCCTAAGACAGAAAATTATGTCATGCCCTTTGCCACCAGAGGTTTGGATCACTGTTTGACTGGTGTTCTACTAGAATGGTCAGCTGTTGGGCACATAATATCCCCTGGCACTTCTCTGAAGAAACCCTGCAGTAGAAATATAACTTGCAATTTTTAGTTGGACACTCCATTGCTTGCTGCTGACCCATATGGACTATCCATACATTCAGGCAGGTTTCCTCAGGGGAAAAAACCTCCCAGTGGAATGTGATATGACTTACAAAATTCTTTGTCCATCTTTCATTCTAGATACTTGAGACTTCAAGAGATAAGTAGGGTCTCTCCCTTGGGGACTATTAATATATTAAGAAATTCAAGCACTCCTGAGAAGCCATACCTACCTGAGACATATACACAGAAAACAAGTAAAGGAATACTCTGGAGGCTGAACGTCATACAATTGGATAAAACTGTTTTCTAGAAGAAATTACTTCCTTGGTACATTTCATTCCCAGTTTGATGGTCTTTCAGAAAAACTAATAGGATTGTCAAAGGTAAAATGATAATGTGGAAATGCAGTGAGTGTAGGCTTCTCTGACGAGTCATCAGATGTTTCTGTAGGAGAGTAGAGTGAAAATGGATGGAAGGGAGAGAACAACATCTGTAGAACTTATAAAGATCTGAGAAGACATTAAAGTGAAGAAAAGAAATAAAAGGAGAGTACTTAGAGCCCCTGCCAAGCTGTGAAACTCAGGTGACCCACAGTGATCTAGTGGGTCCCCTAGTAGCTGTGCAGGGCTTAGACTTCTGGTCCCAGGGCTCTGAACACTGCAAGAGTGATTGATTAGAACAGTGCAGCAAATGGCATTGTCTGTGCTGAAATGGGGAAGAAATCAGAGGCATAGGATTGAAAGAGACAGCTGAAGGAAAGACCCAAGGCAGATGGTTCTGTCCTGCTTTTACCAGGCAGATGTGATGAGGGAGAAGTGGCAAGGCAGCCAGGCAGCCACGCTTGTAAGCAAAGCCCACATCTTGATTCATCAGCCTGTCCAGAACAGCCATTCCATTTCCTCAGCTTTAAGCACAGTGTTGTGCCCTGGCCTACTCCAATGCCTACCAGCGCCCCAGGTCTTCTGCATCTCCCCTCATTTTCTGTATTCTTCAGGGCAACTTGAATTTCATTAGGGCTAATAATTAATCTAATGAGGCTAAAAAATTAGTCTAATAAAGCTAACATACTTGTTGAATAATCAAAATACTCCCCTGAAAGGCAGAAGGAAGAAGTATATTGCCATGAAATAAACAAAATAACTAATAAAGGAAATTTATTTTATCACAGATACTCAACTTCTCACATTCTAGTGCAGCAGGTATGCAGAGGGGTAAGAAGACAACCACATCTTGAAAGAGCTTATAAGAGACATTTTGGGAAAAACCTGTGAAGAATGCAGCAAAGAAACATACACATTTAAATACTTTTTTTCTCACTTCTCCGACTCCTCATTACCTTGGACACAGTACCTGTAATTAATCAAGGAATGTCAAGTTCAAGCACAATTTCTGTGGTTCAGCTCAAGTTACTGGTTTGCAGCATGCAATTTCACTTCTGAATTACTCATTCCTTGTTAGGGTCTCTCTTGCAATTTTGCTCCTACCCCTAATCTTAAAGATAATTCAGCAGTGTGCTTGACAGCCAAAAATGTCATTATCTTCCTAGCAGGCAAAGGATATACTTTGAGAGGAATATAAACTTGATTTTCAGAGATAGTAGTTATCTGCAGCCCTTGCTGGCTTCAAATAATATTTTGGGCACTACTACCTCTGAAAGGTCAAGCTTTTAATATAAACAACTGGAATTCACCCCCAAACCAGAATAGTTTCCATGCACTGAAAGAAAAGTCTTCTGGTCAGATTTAGAGAAAATCTTGGGCAGTGCTTTCACCAGAAATGGATGACAAATTTCAAATTGTTTTTAAGAGGGCTTTGCCATGAGGGAGGGAAACAAGCAATCAGTGACACAACTCACTGCCACACATAAACCATCTCACATATGAGAATAATAAAGGCAAAAACTGTTGTCAGTCTCCAAAGAGATTTATCAGGTGATACCTGGTCTAGATAAGAGATATTTTCAAATTCTGCCTCCTTCCACATTTGACTACACCAATTAAAAAGCCCAAAGCCTACAAATTACTGATGATCAGCTCTCTCAGTGACAGAGGAAACCAGTTGTTACACCACACCCAGATGTCTTCAGCACTACATTGTCTTCTAAATGTGGTGCTCTTTGCTGTATATTTTTTGCTGTGGCTATCACAAAGTATTGTTAGAAGTGAGTCAGGGACTGCACATTTGCTACTGCAGATCCACTCTCACCAATCCAAAGGAAACAGCTCCACAATGAGAGATTAGTGAGAATGTAAGAATGAAGGCATTATTATTTTTTTATAGATATATCTCTTTTCAGAAAATAATTCAATTTATTACTTAAACACTGTTTTTGTTCAAGTTTAGCAGCAGATAGACAAAATTAGCTGGAGGGTTACTTACTTTCAAGTAGATCCAGTGTTCCACTCCTCTCCTGGCAGAAAGAGAAAGCACCTTCAGGTTTTCAAGGCACAGATCGTGTATTAGTTGTGGTACGAAGTAATTTCTTTTAACATTAAGCTGTGCAATTCACCAATTCCCAGAACTGCATGTTAGAGTTTGCATTCTGAACAAAGCTAAGTATCGTCCCTTCCAGGGCTCTTTTGTCTTTTAAATGCATCCTCCTTGGTTGTATTTCATGTTATTGTGTTCTCACTGCTTCTGTATAAATGAACATATTAATCCTTAATTTCCTGGGTTTCTAGCTCCATTTGCCAAGGAAGAATTTTTCTTCTCTCAGAAGCTGCAGATGCAGATTCCCACTGTGCCAACTTCTTCCTGTCTGGAGTGGTCTGGCAAAAGGAATTAGTTCAGGAAAGTTCATAAAAATGTATTTTTTTCTTTTTACTCTTACTATACTTCACAGCTGTCTCACTGTGTTCTCATCACTTTTCTTTTGAGTATACTTATGAAAACCCATCACAGCAGCTGAGGTCTGCAGGGTTGGAAAGCTGACCTTCCAAGACAAGGGGTAGAAATATGGGAGCCAATCTTTCTGCCATCAAATGACAGCTCATCCACAGCTCTGTTACTCTTAGGGGTACTCCTGAGAAAATGCAAAACCTCAATTTTGACTTGTTGCAGCATTCTCAATGGGGGAGAAAAAGCTTCACATATAGCAGCTTAGGAAGCTGTGAAACTTGAGGGCCATTTCACAATTTCAGGTATTTGTATGCAGAACTAAATGCAAGGACATTAAAATCTGGCATGGAAGACTACATGGGCAAGATATGCAACAGTCTGAGAGAAGACAGGTTTTGGTAGGATAAGATGAAACACAGACTCCAGAATGAAGTACCAGTGCAATACTGTTTGTGATTTCATATTTAAAAACATGGCACATCCATGTAGAGAAAAATAGTTGAATTGTAGCAGCCAGTTAGAGCTTTTGCATGTTTCTAAATCCCAAACTGGTGCTGTAGAGGTACCATTCCACAGAGATAAAGAACTTTGCATCAAAAGAAGCATCAAATTCATGGAATCAACTTTCTAAATCTTCAGCTGCTGAATCTTGATAATTTGAGTGAATAAAACTGAAATGCCTATGAGTTAGCAGCAGTTGCATAAAGCTATCTGCGGTCCCAGCCAGGACTTCAACTTTTAAAAAAAAGTTGATCCCACCACATCTGCTTTCTCTCTGCCTTTGAGAAGGGACATAATGAAAATCACTTCTCACAAAGAACAGATTCCTTCTCCCTCTGAGTACCTCATCATTGTAAAGAGCCCAGCAGCCCCAAAAACAACATGGGAGGTAAAGGAATTGGTATTTACTCCCACAGAGCTTTTGCAGTCAGTTTGATGTTGCAGTGCCACTATAGGCAATGGGATCTGACTCTTGCTCAAAGAGCACGAGCTCTGTGTTCTGTTCTACAGCTGAACTGGTAAAACTTGGAAACTCTAATTGAGATGTCCCACTACATATGCTGGCAAAAGCAGATATCTACTGGTTATTAAGACACAATCTGGAGTCTGCCTCACACCTCCTACAATGAAGATACTGATACTCACCTATCATCACCTATACAGGGCACTGCAAACCATCCTTGAAACAGCTCATCAGCAACTGGTAGACTCTCTGTTAAAGCCATAGCAGCATTAATATCTGATGTCTTCCCAAAAGTAATTTTTTTTTTTAAGCAGAAAAGTCTGAGAAAGGCATTATTAGTCACAGGATGAACCAGTTAATCTCCTGTCTACACCTCAAGAAAGAAAAGAGGAGGAAAAGCTAATTTAAACAAATGCTACTAGGGATAAAAAAATTCAGACTGATGCTACATTAAATTACATAGGAGGCTGAGGTATCCAGCCATGATCTTCAGTAAAAAAGAAAATTATAGGGTCTATCAATTAGAGAAGTGGTGCTCTGAGCCTATGTGCTGGCATGCTTACAGTTTTTTTTAATGTCTGGCAGGATGTTTTACAAACTAAACTCAGCAAGATGACAATTCCACCAGAAGGTGCTTCAGATGGTTTTGCTAATAATTTTGATCAGCTGAAATGGAGAAAAACATCATTTCATTTATTTGGCTTTTCCAGAACCTGTCAAATCTGAGCAGAACCATTAATTGCCCCCTTCTACATCTCCCCCTGTCATCTTTCCCACCTTCTTCCAGAAAGGACACACTTCAGTTTATTTACTTTTCCTACAAGTATTCTGCACATCAGCCTTTGTTGCCAAAGCAAACTCTGGTCATTCTTCGTGCACTTCCTTTCTAGAAGGAAGTGCCATTTCTTGAGAATATTCATTGGAGGCTGGTACTGCTACTGCTGCAAAGATCTAAGTGCTAACCACCATATATTGGCTTTTGTTTTAATAGCCTTTTAACCAACTTTGTTAATGGACTGAATGCAATTTAGATATGGAACTTGGCTAAAATGTAGCTTCAATTGGCTATTAAAATTTAAGAGCCAACTAAGATAGCTAATTACAAAAAAGCTCCAGTGATAATGCTAAGCAGAATTAGTAATAGCAAATGACAGTCTGTCTAGTCTTATTCCCAAAGGGAAAGAAACTCTTAACTGAGAAGTCAACCAGACAACGTGCAGAAAACCTAATTGCATTACTGGTATTATGGCATTCCAAATCTGGCAGCTCACTGGGACAAAACAGTGAGAAAAGTCTGTCAAACTACTCAGGAAAGAACTGACCCCCTTCTTGATGGTAGCTGCAGCAAATATTGGGAATTTTTATTTTATATTAACTTATTGGAAAATAATCCTGTAAAAATTATCAAAAAATCACCATCTAAAAATATGTTATATCCATCCTGAATTTGACTGTCTCTCCAGATATATTAGGGGAAAATATAAACAATCTGTCTGCAAAACATTCAAGCACTAAAAGAAGCATTCTGTGCTTCATTATCAATATCCTCATTACACCATCAGCTGAAGTGCTGACTAGTTCTCCTGTGAAGATTTATCATGTATGGTGGCCACTTTGAAACATAGGTAGCGGAGTCTTTAACATTCCCTTCTCAAGCGTCTCCCTGCTGTGCCTGTAAATGTCAGTCCAGTTTTTTCACGGCTGCACGCACAGATTAGAAACAGCAGGAGAGCTTGGGAGTATGACTACAATACTAGTAAGGACACTTGTCTTCATGGCACTGCTCAAGTGATTCTTGGAATGCAGGACCCTGCTGTTTTCTAATATTTACACACAACTGGAGTCATCAAGAGCAGTAAATGCAGTCTAAAGGCAGCTTGCTTCTTTTGTGTTAGGGGCTTTACTTTCAAACGGGGATGTCAACAAAATCCGACTGCACCCTCCGCCTCTCGTGGAGTGCTGCATTTCCCCATCAGCGCTCTGCAGAGCAGAGGGAACACGTGTGTGCAAGCAGCACTGTATGTGATCCATACGGCAGCGCTGCGGGGATGATCACAGCCTGCCCTGCGCTCCTCCTGCCCGTCCCACGCCTTAAACACCACTGCAGTTACAGCCAGCTGGAGCCTGGGGCTTTGCAGTGCCTGGTGAGCAGAGACAAGCCCTGAAACAACATTCACCTTGAATAAAAAGCACCCTTTTCCTTCACAGAACACCTGCCAGGACATCTTTTCCCGGGACATCTTTGGGGTGGGAGGAGGTAAGGGTGGCTTATGAAATTCGTACCTCAAAACATTCTTTTCAAATATATGGAAATAACTGTTTGTTCCATTTGGCTTTGGTGGTGTCAAAAGAAAACACACTGCTTGAAAACTTGGAAAGTAATCAAAGGAAGTTTACTGGTAAATAAGTTACTAAAAAAAACAAAATGTCAGACAACTGAAATACAAAAGAATGACATTAACTTTGAGTATGTGACAAGGAAGAGAATACAGTATGCCTTCCTGACAATAGCTATTCAGAACAGTGTAACACACTTTCTGAACAAAATGATTAAATGAAGTCATTAAAATGGTAGTTTGATTTGAGGAGTTTTAAACATGAGAGAGGCTTTAGCAAACCTATTTTTACATCTGAAATGAAGAGAATGCTACACTTAAAGTTGTCAGCCACACTTTGCTAACACCCAGGAAGACGAGCTTAACAGTCAACAGAAATGAGAAAGCACCTCTTAAATATGGTATTCCAGTTTTATTTCAAAAAAACAGATTCCCTTGTTTCAAAAAGTAACTTCATCATTCATTCATTTGACATTTCATGCTACAACATATTTATTTAATCTCATGAGTTGCTACTCAGGCATTATACAATCAAGCAAGCTGGACATCCACACAAATACACTCTCACTGGCTCATATGGATTCCTTTTGGTTTGCCAAACTTTCGGTTGGCCTGATAAGAATGATGTTCATGCCTTATCATGTGTATGTTGCAGTAGATATATGAAAAGTAGCAGTGTTTCACACTGGAATCCAACACTAATTTTTAACTAACACCTTTGAAGAGAGGACTCAAAGCTAACCAAGGAAGTACATGTACAAAAGGATTTGGAAGATAACATGCTCCTCAAGTAAGTAAACCATTACTGCTGAGAGAAGCAGATATGAGACAATATTTCATGGGAACTAGATCCTGCACAAAGTTACTCACAATTATATTCTAGTCTTTTCCCTAATATAAAAAGAAAACCTGAGGGGGTGGTTGAGAATAGGCATTGTTTTTTAGTTGGTTCTTTTCTTTGCCCTGGGCCCTTTGTCTGAAATTCTGGTCTCTTTCTTTCCAGAGAAACTGTGAATAATTGGAAAAGTGATAGAAACACAAATACTATGCAAAAAATGGCTAAAATTCAGTACCTGTCTTCCAAAGAATTAAATGCATTTTATATAAACTACAATGGAAGGACATGATTTTTGCCTTATGTCCTGTTTTTAATTCAAACACTTGTAACATATTTAAAAGTTATTTATGCTTTTTCAGATTTCATCTCAGTGTGCATTTAAGTGACCACCAATATGACTTTACTCAGAACTGTGAGAAATCAGATGCAACACTGCTGTTTCTTATACAGTATCCATAATGAAACTAGTAAAAAAGGCTTCATCTCTACATTACAAAACAGGAAAAAACCACTCTTTTAGTTTGCCTTAAAGACATGAATTCATGTATATAAAGAATAAAAATGCATCCCCACTTCACAAGTTGGTAAAATTTTGCATTAGTATTTACATGTATATAAATTATGCAAATATTTTAATAAAACATTTATTCTTCAAAAACAGGTACAAACAGCAGTCCATGTTTTTACAGAACTCATCATTTCAAAAGGAAAGAAAAAGATTCCAGTGCTACCAACAACAACAAAAAAAATTCAGAAATGAGCCACAGAGCAACTTAATTTGTTGCTCCATATATTATTTACTTCTTGACTCTCTTTCTGGTTGCTGTGCTTTTCTTTGGTGAGGTCATCTTCTCGGTTCTGGCAGCAATTGCATCTGCAATTCAAGCAAAACAAAAACTGTGTGTTAAATAAAATAACAAAAATAACAAAAACAGACCACAAGAAAAAAACTTTAGTCTTTAAAAGTATAGCTCAAATCAAATCATTTATTGAGCTTCAAGTGGGGATGGGAACATGCCACGGACAGAGGAGAAATCTTCAACTATTTCTGGACACTGACCTTCTCCTAAAAAACATGTTGTTCAGCTCAACTTCTCCAAGAGTATCATCACATGGAGTTGAGTCATTTTTTTAGCTCATCTTCACCAAAAGAATTAGATCCTCTACAAAATCTACACCCCTCCTTCCTCCCCATGTGCCAACTTTTAGTTTTATAATGCTTTCCAGTACTAAGCTATTTTTTGGACCTGGTGCTAAGCTCATCCAGCTCTGGGATCACAATTTAACCCCAGACAGTAACTACCTATCATGCAGAGTTCATTCACTCACTCCCCCTCCCTTCCCAGTGGGAAGTGGAAGAGAATTGGAAAAAGGAAAAAAATCCCATGGGTTGAAATAGGAACAGTTTAATAATTACAATAAAGTAATATATAATAATAAAAAAGTAAAGAGATTAATTATCACACATGCAAAAAAACCCCAACCCACAAGTGATGCACAATACAAGAGCTCATCACTCACTGACTGATGCCCAGCCTGACCCTCAGCAGTAACTGGTCCCTTCAGCCAACTCCCCCACTTTATATACTGGGTATAACATTCACTCTGGCCAGTCTGGATCAGCTGGCCTGGCTGTGCTCCCTCCTGGCTTCTTGTGCATCTCCTCACTGGCAGAGCACAGGGAACTGGAAAGTCCTTGACTTAGGGTGAGCACTGCTCAGCAACAGCCAAAACATCTGTGTTATTCTCATACTGAATCCAAAACACAGCACTGCACCAGCTACTACAAAGAAAACTAACTCTATCCCAGCTGAAACTAGGACACTTAGCAATAAAATCTGGTCTGGTATTCTCACAGTTTAGTGAAATGTGGCATCTTAGAGCATTCTGAATGGAGTTCATACAAGGGGAAGTAGAAGAAAAAGAGGTGAAAAAGAAAGGAAGATTTCTATTTGGCCATGTCAGTTGTTGAATCAGCTCAGCTACCAGTGCAACTGTGCCTACAGATTGAAGCCATCACTTGACAATATTTTATTAACAAAGGTAAGGCATAATCCCATCTAAATAAGACTCCTAGTAAAACAGGCAGGCAGGTTGTTCAAAGAGACCATACCTAAAAGCAATAATAAAAACCTCCCTGCACTTTGATTCATGCCTGCCTACTGCCAGGAAAAGGAAGGAAAAAAAACATCACTGCTCATTTCTGTGAATCACATTCAACTGTAGTCACATTGACAAAAAAATATTACACACAATAAAAATTTCTACCTTTTTGCATGTACAGTAACAATGAAGTATTTTTTATCTCCTAGCCATGTAATGATTTTTTTTTCTTCTTAATCCTAAATTCCTCCTTGAAGACAGCATGCCTAACTACTTCAGTTCTTGCTTGCAAAACTATCTATAATTCCACAATCCATGTCAAGTGTACAGGTAAAGAAAAGCAAAACTGAATTTCATGGAAGACCTGAAGAAAGAAGCTGCTTGCTTAAGACAAGCAGTCACTGATCATTGAAGCTCAATGAGTAAATTTGGGTGAATCAAGGAGGCAGAGAACAATGCAAAACAAAATTTTACAAAAGAAACCCAGCAGTACTGTGTGTAGTTCTGGGCTCTGTCCTACAAGAGGTCTGAGAACAATGGGGAGAAAAAGTGGTTTCCCATTCTTTAACAAAAACAAGAAGAAAACATTGAATTCAACTAGTTTATCTGAAGAAAGTAAAAAAATAAAAATGGGAGACATATGATGTGCAAAAGGTTGCTGCATGAATGTGATTTTCATGCCCACAGTGGCTAGAACAACTACTAAGCTTAAGGGAAATTCATATTAGGTAATAAAAATATTAAAATACTCCCCCTTATTAAATCCTTTGTAATAGTAAGGACAGTTAAGTATTACAAGTGGTGTTGACAGGGAAGTTTTAGAATAATCATACAGCATTAGCATCTATCAGGATTAATATCAAAATAAATTGATTCGACTGGTGTATAGATCTCTTCTTGATGTCCCTTCTCATCTGCCAATTCTACATACACTGTTTTAGAACTCCACAAGGCTTACAACTAAGAAATAAAACTGTGCTCAAGTAAAAAAATTAAAATTTTTATAAAATTACAGAAGTTCCTTTGGTAAAAACAAAACCACTACTTTCCTGTATAAATTGTCTCCTTTGATGAAAAGGAGGACAGTGTGAGATTAGGAAACATGAAAACACCGCAACTGAGCAGATAAAATCAGGTAGGATTTAGGTGACTTCTAAGTTACATCATAGGTTAGAATATCTGAAAACAGAGCAAATATCAAATGGGAACTTAGGCCAGGATGCAGCATTTAATGAGTTAAACACCAACAATCTCCAATCACTTTGGGCAGTTTGAATATGGAGCTAATGAAGAGATACTTTTCTTTTAAAGAAGATAAAAGACAAAATCTTCTTTTAAGAAGACTGTAAGAAGATGAAGTCTTCTTTTAAGAAAACTCCTCCTTCCTTTAAGGAAGAGTCCTCTGACAAGCTCTTTCCCAGTTCAGCCAGGGAACCCCTACATAACTGAAAACACCTGGTGAATAACACTTCTCAGACCAGCATTCTTCAGTGCTCTGAAGCTGCTGAAGAAATTACAAGGGCAAAAAATAGTAGTTGTGGTTAGTTGGCTTTTTCTGTTTTCACAGCAGCTCTTTTTCTACAAGAATTCAGAAATACAACTCAGGAAAAAAAAGCCAGAAGAATGCAAACATGGACTTGAATTCCAGTAAATACATGACTGTGGGGTGGGGATGAGAGAGAAAAGTCAGTGAAATTGTGGGATGGAGCTTAGCTTTAGCTACTGTGTTCTGCCAAGTACCCCCTTTCCTGCAACAAATAAAGCAAATACTTTTCATATTCTCATAAGGAAAAACATCAGAACACAAGAATCTATTATTTATGACTTTATGCCTCTGTATTTCTTACAGATAACATCAAATATATGAGTGTTCTTTAAAAAATTTTCATATAAAATTGTTCCAGATGAAACTGAAACTGGTTTACTTCTATTTGCAAAAATTGCTTCACTGAAGATATTTCAAAACACAATTGTACATAAACAGAAATCATTTGTCCCATGCAGCACGAGTCTGAAATTAACCTTCCCCTTTGCCACACAGCAATTTGCAGGAGGGAGACAGTTTAATTCAAAACATTACTTGCAATCTTGCAAAAGGTTAGTTCCCTGTAAAAATCTGAGTCACTGTAGTATGATTTTTCTTTCCTGTAGAAAAATTTCACTTGCAAATTTTATATCTGAGTTTGAATTGCAATACTTGTTCAACATACTGCAATTCATCTTCAGGTCACAGAAAAACAACCAAAAAGCAGACAAAACTTTTTTTCTTAAATTACTTAGTTCTACATGTAAAGTCATTTTGTAAAACCTTGCACATGGAAAATTTTCATTACAAGATGTTTTGTTTTAATACTTTTTATTAGCAGCAGACACAAGAAAGTCCCATTAAACATAAAAAGGGAACATAAATTACTTACATTTTATATGTGCTTAAGTGCTAGAAATGATCTGAAAATATTGTACAGAAACAAGTTTAAAATATAAAGGTAGATTTTAATAAAGAACTGTGTTCCAAGCACACACAGAAGTACACAATAACACTCCAATATTTTACATGTTGGACACTAATTTTTTCTCTTTATTATGATTAGTGACACATGTTCAAAGTAACTCTCAATGAATTTGTCACTAGCAAATTGCAGAAAAAAACCCTACTATTCACAAAGAACCACAAAGATAAATTAAATTTAAAGCAAATCTATTTTAACCTCCCTATCTACAATATTTAAAATTCTTTAACATTAAAAGCACCTCCTACCACACCTTTTCTAAGTTAAATAGCTTTTGAAGATCCTCAAACAATTCTTTCTTCCTCCTCCTACAAGTCTGAAGGCTCCCCAGCCCCAGCAGACTTCAATACTGGCAGACTTCCTATGGCCACTGAGCACCTTTGGGAACTCAAAATGCCACAGAGCTGATCAGGATCTTTTGGACTGGACCAGACAAACTGCACAGTCAGATGTGGTTAATGCTGATGAGCTGAACAGCAAGAGAAGAGGCTGCAAAGCTCTTGCCACTGCTTTCTGTTGAAACATTTATGAGATGTTGTTTGAATACCTGAAGAGCGACCACCATTCCACGATATTTATGCCCCTTAGAAACAAATAATACAGAATTTCAACAACTTTTAAAGCATTGCTGTATGACTCAACCTCAAATTGTGCAACTAAGAGGCATCAAGAAAATATCCATTTTACTGAACTTTGGGGTTTTTTTTTTAAGTTACAGGAAAAACCATTTAATGGAGAAACAAGTCCATGGTAACACAAAACTAGTCAGATTTGGAAACACAGTTTTAAGTATTTCTATAATAATCAGACCTTTTCAAACTATAAAAGCATCAGGATCCGAAACTATTATGAAACATTTGCTCTTTCCTTCAACACTGGTTTATGAATCATGTAATAGTTGCTAAAGTTTTTAATTCCAAATTTGGAGAGAATCAAATGAGTAAGAACATGTATCACATTTCACCTGAAAGCATTTTATATACTCCCTCCACTTGGTATTCATTAAATTGAGTAGTGTAAAAAGGTGAAATTAGAGCCATTTCATCTGTAACTTTATTGAACTAGCAAGTTTTTCTCATTTAAGCTTATGTTGAAAATCTATACAGCCTCCCAAATACCTTTACTTAGTCTCAAAAAAACTCATTGTCTACAAAAAGCTGAAGTTACCACCTGATTGCAATTCTTCAAGTTCTTTTCCATCTCCTTCTATAAGAATTTCAATTTACAATCCCAGGAAAAACTAGTATAGTATAAGAAAAGAAAGTATGTTCTGCACATGTGTATCAAACCACAACCAGAAAATAGTCAAATGTTTTGAGTATTTTGTTAAAAAGTCTTAAATTATATATAAAATGCTGAAACTGTGTCAGCATCATATAAGCATAAAAGCTAAAACTGTCAGCATCATTCTATTGCTTTGAAAGAAAGTATAATCCAATTAATACTTTTTCAGCCACTGACAGACTAGAGAATTTATAATAAATTGAAATCAATAAGTAAATACACATTCAAAAACCAGAAATAATCACTGGCCTTAATGATTAAAATTCTATAATATGAACAGCTGAAAATGACCAAAGCAGAGTCACCTCCTGGAATAACATTATAGCTTCATTCCTTGTACTTTGTTCCATACAGTTTGAATAGGTATACCAGGGTAAATCCAGAACTCACCAATATTATCACTGTCTTTGAAAGTTTACAGTTTCCCATCCTGCAATACTCCATCAAACCATTTTTAAACAAGAACATTTGTTTTGGGGTAGACTTCAGTCCTACTGCTTTATTTTTAGACTATTTGACCACAGACAACATCTGGTATTTTACTTAAAATTATACATCAAAAATTCTTTAGGAAAAATATCTTTGCTATTCAGTTCACATAAAGCAGTTTAACTGGACACTCATCACCAGCTTTCCCTATACAAATCTATTGAAGATTTCTCACATTGGATTTTCAATAATCCTACTTTATCTGTCCATGACTTTTTCCATACTGCACTGAAACTATGCCAAATTATGTTGAAATAATAGCTTCAGCATTTTCTATCCTTATAGATAATCCTTTCCTTGACTTTAAACACGCTTGCTTTTGGAAGCTGCTGCTGTTAGCCCTTGGCTTTAACACTCTGTGTAGAGGAATCCTGAGGAGTCAGCATGTTCTAACAGCGAACTGGACAAGACAGGAGGACAAAAATGAGAATGAGCAGAGAATGAATGATGGCAAAATGAAAATAAATTGGTTCAGCTACCAATTTTTATCACCAGCAATTCCACCAGCTTTGGGCACTACTTAACTGGAGCATAGTCCTTTCTTACATAGAAAGTTGAAATATTTTAACTTTACTTAACAAAGTTAATCTAAAAAGAAACTGCAAAAGATCAAAAGCACTTGAACTGCTAAAGGTTCTGTTGGGTATTTTATGTGGCTGGGTTTTGGTAAGCTGGGGTCAGCTTCAGGGCTAGCCTTTGTGGGGAGAGGCCAGCTGCTCTCCTGTGCCTGACACAGCCCTTTCCAGCTGGCTCCAGTACAAACCCACTGCAGGCCAAAGCCTCAAAATAAGCCCATTGTAGGCCAAAGCTGAGCCACACTTGTTTGTGGCACCTCTGTGGAAAGATTTAAGAAAGGATAAAAAAAAAAAATCACTGAACAGGTAGAAAGGGAGTAGCAGTGCAGGGAGAAGAGTGGGAAACAGCAGACAGAACACCAAAGTCACAGGTGGAAGTGGTATTCCAATTCCTCAGAGCACATATTTCCTGTAGCTCAGGAAGGACCCAGAATGGAGGATATCTCCCCTGCAACTCATGTGAGAGCCCAACATGGAAAAAACTGATATTCCCTGAAAAAATTGGACCATCTTTTTTTTACCCCTGAAAGACTGCAACCCAAAAGAGAGAGCCCACACTGGAGCAAGGGGAAAATGTAAGGATGAAGGAGCAACAGAGATCACAGCACACTTCCCCTTCAGGACCCCTGCACTAAACAAGAAGAGTGGTAGAGTTTAGGGTGAAATAGGTTGAGCTTGGGGGAAAGGGAAGGGAAGGAAATGTGTTGTTTTACTGTTTATCACTACCCAAATTTATTTTAAATTTGCAATATATTACATTTATTTTTCCCAAGTTGAGTCTGGTTTGCCCAAAACAGTAAACAGTAAAAGATTTCTTCATCTTTGTTTTAATTAATGGGTTTTCTCATCCTATTTTCTCCACTGGGAAGGGGAGCAAGTGCTGTGTGAGGATCTGGACTTTAGCCAAGGTATCCTGCCACACCAGTACATGTGACTGTCAGAACAATCTTTTGACTTACTTGAAATAGCAGCTTTCTTTTTCTTGGGACTTCCTGTATCTTCCATTTTTGCCTCAGTGCTCTCACTCGCTGCAGCTGCTGCCACTGCCTTTCTTCTTTTCTGTAAAAAAAAAACCCACCAAAAATTAGCAGTTGAACTCAAGAGCAAGAAAGATCATGTCAAGCAGACAATATCCTCACAAGGTATTCCCTTATATTATATATTATAAAATGTCTTCAGTCATAGAAAAGATGTATTCCTGTATTAACACAAGAATACTGGTACTAATCTATACACAATTTGAAACAACACTTCCCCAGTCTGCAGATCACTTTAGCAGCTGAAATTTTGATTTAGGAAAACATGAGGTGTTGTGATCATAACCTGGGTTTTTTTTATCTTACACTGAATAAATGTTACAAAAAGGAACAATCTGAAAAACTTAAAAGAACACTTAACATTTTATCTCAAGTTCTTATTAATTGGATTTTCTAAAGAAATTACACCACATTAAAGCCAAGTTTGTTTGGATCCTTGCTTTTCAAGGCTTTCTTTGCACAGCTCAAAAGCAGCTAATACTCACTGACAGTACTTTTTTTTTTTTATACCAACCATGGGTTCTGTTCCAAAGGGAGGTATTTGGAAAATCTGAACTCTATTCAAGGTACATTATCTTAAAACCCCTAAATGGACAGAACTCTTATTATCTGTGTATCACAATTAATCTTGTTATTGCAAAGTATTCCTGAACTAGTTATGGAAAATCATTGCTTTAAAGCCATGATTTTTGCAAAAGATGAAGTGACCTGCATTGAGCATACATGAAAAGCATTGAACACTGAAGGAGTTTTACTTTTCCTTCTTCTTAATTTATTTATTTTTTAATTGTGTGAGACTAGAGCTTTACTAATACAGCTTTAAAAGTGGCTACAACTTCACACAGCTCACAGGAGAAGGGGAGAGTGCATTACATCTTTCCTTTCCAAAGTGTTGCTTCATGATTACCATCTAAACCCTGCTGGGCTGAACAGATTGGTTCGATAATTACATACAATAACTGCAGTGGGCAGGTAACCCTCAGCTGGCACAGGGCAGCTCCCCTGTGAGAACTTCCATATGCAAACTGCACTGATGGAGTGCATTAGGTACATCTTTCCTGCCGGTGCACAGGCCTGATTACCGCCAGCCAGGACTCCAAGGTTAGCATGTCAGCAGATTTGTGATGCATTAGGCAGGAATAAACACAGACACTTTTGTTCATTCTGACCAAAATTAAGGAGGACTATTTCAGCACTGTACTGCTTTTATATGAGAGATAATGCATCCCTCCCGATTGTACTAGGAAACATTTTAAATGCTCATCAGAAAAACAGATATTCAATACATATTACAGAAAAGCAAAATACATTTATCTTGTTTCCAAGCTTATTTAATAAAAAGCGGTTTCTTAATCTTGATGCAGGTGAATTACATAGCAGTAGAAATCAGGCAGCATTCATCTGACAAAAGCAACACCTGCACATCTGAACCTGAACATTAGAAGGAACTACAAATCACTAAGATCTGTATTTTTCCAGGCTACTTCACTCCCAATATTTCCCAGACACTCTTCGGCACTGAACAACAGTAAAATGTGGTCTTGCTCTAAATTATTTAGTCAAGAGCTTGAAATACTTCCTTCAATAAATGGTACTGCTAGCTTCTTGTTTGTCTAGAACTACTAGAGAATTCCACACTCACAAACTAGCATGCTTAATATAAAGAAAAAAGAAAAGAAAAAAAAAAGGGAAAAACCTCAAGCACATCTGTGGACTATGTTTCATTTACTCATACATCTGGGGAAACTTGAGACATGATATAGAAAATAAAATGCTAACTTTTAATACAGCAGACATCTGAGACTTTTACCCAGATACCAATACTGGAGAATGACAGATTCCAGAACAACCATGTTTATATGTAACATGTAAATGCCCACCATGGCTCAATTAGCTGATAGCACAGGAGAATCCTACAGTCTAAGAAGGTATTTACACAGATGCTAGAAATATTATCTCCTAACTACGAAACACCATAACTTTGGAATGTCAAATAACACTGTTTTAAGAAAATATTATGGTAGATTGCACCAAAAGCAATGAAGAATAGGTGTGTTAAGACCTGCTGTGATTAAAAGATAGTAGAACCAAAATGTCATAAATATTTTGTGTTAGAGGTCACAATATTCTCAAGGGTGGATGCCAGACTGCATTTTTCTTTTTCAAATTAGGGATTAAGTATGTCAAACAAAATTCAGCAGGTGATAGAAGATTCTGGCTTTCAGAGGCAAAATGCTACTGATCAATGGCAAATATATTTATGGAGAATAGTTTTTAATGAAGTTTGGAATTTGGAGCTTATTTTTAAAACACTACTAAGTCATCTTCTACCTTAGCCTATACTGCAGCTGTCACAGGCCTACAAAACTCAACACAGAAGGAAGAGTCATCTGTTCTGGTGTTTGGTCAAAAGCAAGAATGTTATGATGCCCATCAATCTTATTCTGTCCAGACACCAGCAGTAGCTGGCATGAAGTAGCATCAAGTCCACTGAAATATGAAGCTGACAGCTGAAAACACTTACTCAAGTGGGCCAGTGGCACTCCCTCTTTTATCTAAGTGCTTTGTATTTGTGACAACCAAGTAAGCTGACCATGCACATGGTTCTCAAAGTATATACAAACAAGAGAAACCCAATGAAAAGGCTTACTTCTTTTTGCTTGGAGGTAAAAACATATGGAAAAGGGTTATCCCACCCTTTGGAAATGGTTTTGACTGATACAGGCTAAAAAACCAAGATTTTTGAAGTTTTTATTCTATTGCAAATGTGCACCAGACATCTCTGCTGGACAAGGACATAAAAGGTCACAGATGTTGGCCCTGCAGCAGGCCAACTTATTCAGCAAAGAAACCAGCCAACCATTAAAGAGAAATTATTTTTTCCCCAAAATACAGGTCACAAGCCATATCAAACCACAAGGGGAACAGAACTTATGCTGTCAAACTCTCCTTTTGGAGGGACTTTTACACTCAGTTCAGCAGGAAATATTAGTATACAGATCACAGCTGTATGATTTTAGCCAAAATAATTACTGGGAAAAAAAATCTAAGAAATGCTGAACATGTATCTTCAGAAGACTTTAGAATCCTACAGGTTTTTTATTTCCTGCTTTTCCCCCATCTTTAACACACTGCTGATCATGCCAGTAAGCAATGCAACATACTTGTACTATTATCCTGTATAATAATTCTCAGTTCCCTGGTTCATGCTAAAGCAATCAGCAAACTGCCAACCTGCTATTAACAAATGTAAATAAAGAAGTAATAAATGCAGTTTGAAGTAGAAGATGATAATTACTGTCCCATTATGTGACCACTTTTTTATGGGTATAAGGTGTTTAAACATACACTTTCCCTAAAGCTTAAAAAGTCCGTAATGCCGTATTCAAATTGGAATTCAAGTCTAGAGTTTAAGGCTTCTTAAATACAAGGAAGAAAACACCCCTAGCCTACCAATATAGTTAAGACTCAAAAACAACATATTAGATTAGTGAAATCAATATGTGAATTCCAGAATCAAATACTTGGCATAAAGACGTATACTTAAAACTAAGCTTTGTACTAGTCAAGGAAAGGAAATTAATACAAAACAAAAACTAGACTAATCTTATATATACTTTGATCCATCTGGAGTTTTACCAATTTAAAGAAATAAGTAAATTAACCAAATTAATGTTCAAACATCATTATATCTAAGTATACAAATTTTCTTATTCAAGGTATTATCTACTATAAAAGTACCTCTATAAACATCATTCTGTATAAAGTTTTATTAACAATAAGTTAGTTATTATTTTTCTAATTAAACTTAACAATTAGTTAGGTTTAATTAGAAAAATAATGTGTGCAACTAGGACTTAGACACTTCACTATTTAATTACTTGCTACTGGATTAAGTTATGAGACCTACTTCCAACATCACTGACTCTTACTCAACCAAATGCAATAAAAGATGACATGAATTTTGAGAGTAAAACCTTTTGTGCAGGATTTCTGTCAAAGTCTCCATTTTCAGCCAAGCCAAAGTCAAGCAAACCATCATCTTTTTGTCCAATGGCCTTGAGACCTTGCAGAAGTATTTCTCGGAAATGCTGATAAACAGGTTTCTCTTCATAGCTCAGTACCTTCACCTTTTCCATGTATTTGGCTATTTCATCTAAAGAAATGGCACCTCCAATTAATTTCTATTTGAAAACATTTTAATCATTCACTTTTACTACAAAAGAGACAGAAATTATGCACGCACTACTTATGCTATTCTTGAAATGGTTATTTATAAACTCATAATCATTATGTCTTTACTACACATTTTAGAAAAAAATTATACCAAGGTTCATTACCCAGTGATGACAGCATCACTGTTTTCTACATGTTTATTGCAATGAAGAAAACAGTCAGTCGTAAAAAACCCTAATAGGCCAATTTTCACCAATGAATGCTTATTTACACAGTATTTCTTATGTCTATATTTAAAAATGTGGAAAAGGAAATTCAATGTTATCTCAGAACTTCATCAGTTCAAGACTGAAACATATACTAAATAATACATGAAACATTAGACCACTGAAAAAACAAACAAGTCACACTTGAATGAGAAAACTCTTCTGATCACAAGGAGTGGCTAAAAATAACTAAATAGTAAGATCCCAGGAAAGTGTATTTCTAATAGAGTCAGTTTAAAAATAATAAATAATGTACTCAGCAAATCACCTGTGCCAAATAGGAACAATGTATACTTCAAGGCTGCACTGCTTCTTAAATTTCCATACCTAAAATTCAGTTGTGAAAAATCAATTTGCACATCTCATGTTTGAAATGAATACTGGGCTACACCAGAAACACCACAGTGTCTGTAGTGTACAAAACTGCACCCAAAATGAAGTCTAGACTTCTCTTAAGTAACAATCTAATTCATGCCACTTTGCTGTTCCTGATTGAAAGGAATAATTAAAATAGGTAAAAAGTTCAGTAAACAAGTATTTTAAAATAGCTCCTCTTACCTGGTTTATTTTTCCCAGGAAAGCATTTGTCCATCAAAATGGAAATATTATCTCTACATCTGAAAAACAAAATTAGTCAAAACTACTGTTTCTTTTGAATTTTCAATCTTGTCCTGTTCTTATAAACTATTTAAGTACCCAGTTTGGGCCACTGTCAGACACAAGAAACACTACTGCATAAGCCTCTGTTATGACTTAGCCCAGCCATTTGTAGGTGTGCAGCACATTTCAGAGCCTGATGAATGCCAGATGAGCCATCTGAAACAGCTTTTGATTCTCAAAGGCAAGTAGAAGACTGAAGAAAAAGAACTGGTCCATTTTCAACCACCACATACTGATGCTAAGGAAGCCAAATAACAAATATTTGTTAATGAGACAGAAACTGCTGCACTGGAACAGCTCTCTTCATATTAAATATGTGACAAGAGAAGGCTGATCTGGGCTGAGGGGAAGATGAAGGCACGTTGACATTGAGGCTGAAGGACAAAATGAAAAATAATTTTAAAATCTCGTAACAGTAGTGCTCTAGCTGGAATGATATTCAAAGACATTTAAGACTCCCCTTTAGCCTTCACTTTTGCCACATGCATGAGAGCATGGTGTTAAAGAGACTCACACTCCACACTTCTCTTCCTGTAAAGCACATCTGATGGTTACCTGCATCCTGCTAAGAGTGCCTTTGGCTTCACCATGGCAATTCTAAAGTGCCAATACTGCAGTGGAAAAATAAACATCTCAGACATGCAAAAGAAGCCAGCAGAACAGTACAAGTGAAGTTTAATTACATGTCAAGGATACATGAGACACAAAAGGAAAATGGGAGGTATATACAATAAGAGCAGCTTACCAAAAGGGAACATACTCAAAGTACAAAGCATTTCCACAGAAAGACATTTTCATTTTCAAAAGAGAATGAAAACAAACAGCTTCTCACCTGATTTTTGAGTCCCTGACAAAATTTGGATCTTTCAAATTATCTTCCCATGGTAGATGGCCACTAAGCCAATGAATCATACAGTAACCCAAGATCTCCAGATCACCACGTCTCGATGGTGCTACATATAGATGCACATACAGAAAAAACAACCATAACATTAGTTACTAAAGCACACACAGTTTAACAACAGTAAAAATTTATACATTTTTATGTTAAGACAATGCTAACACTACTTTATCTGTTACTTATGTCTTTATTTTAGCATGAAAGCTAGGAAGGAAAAAAATATTGTTCCTACATCTGGAAGGATCACTTCTTTTTCAAGCCCTTTATCAACCTCTCCTATTCAAAGACATGACATGCTGCAGTTATCCAAATTTGGGAAGCTTTTTAAGTACTCAGGTTGTGGAAAAAATAGAACAAGTTAGTGAAGTGATTGACTTTCAGTTCAAAATAGTTTTTACTTCCCTTCATCTATAAAAAGGTAAAAGTGCTGAAACCCCCACCTCCCCCAAAAAATATTCTACAATGCTGAATTATTTTATGGGGCCTGAAAACTGAACAAAGGACTGTATGAGATCAGATCCCAAAGCCTTCACAAAAAAAACCCACCTAAACAACCACAAAAAAAACCCCACCAAAACAATTCACATACACAGTGACCACAGACTACACCAGAAATATAAATCAGCAGATCAAGTTGTCTTTGGTTCTGTTCAGCTTTAAGTATCCTCAAGTATATAATCATTTTCAACAACTGTTATTTTTGTAGAAAACACTCTTATGCTAATAAAGCAAAATTTAAGAAGTAAGAAAATGAAATTGATTTTTACAATAAATCCTCAGTGATTAATCAGACATAAACCTGTCCTTTACATATTCAACCTTTTCTCACTTCTTGTTTTTCAATGTTCAGTGACTATAGGCATAATTAATTAATTAAATGACATTTTTTTGAGTTAAAATAAAAAATACTTTCCCATCGATAACAGCAACTATTTTTCTCCTAAAAGCAGGACCTATTTTTCTATCAAGATCTACCAAGCACTATTCCATTTATACTTGGTTAATAAAAAGCAGTATGCTGAACCTTATCTTTATAAATTAAGGAGCTCTTAACAAAGTTAACATTTAAAATACAATTAGTAAAATTTAGTAAATAGAAAAAAAAGAAAAATGCCAGCATAACACATGAAGAAAAGAAATTTGAAAAAAGGAAAAGTATGTTTTTTAGAATCACAAACCTGGTTTGTTTATTTGCTGCACTGAGTTTTATAAGTCCTCTCTTTATAAAAAGGGATATGCAAATGCCTATTACAGAGTTTTACATCCTTACCCACACCCTTGTGTGCATCAATACTGGTATATTCCACAGTTCCATCATGGCACCTTTTAGGATTTTCTTTATATACTTTGTGAACTCCTTCAGGACAGTACCGGTGGGCAAGTCCATAATCCACCAGGTACACCTGGTAATTCCCACAAAGCATTAGAAGGTTAAAGAACCATAAATACAAAAAATACACAAATAATAAACACAACTCCCAACCATTCTCACAACTTCTTTGAAAGTATTAAGAATGGCAAGTTGTTCAACTGTGAATAATTCTCAGTACTTTATTAAACTTAACACATATGATTTGAAAACAATGTGTCAGTTAGGTTTCATTGTTTTCCATAAAGCAGTCTGATCTGGGAGTCATTTCTTGCTTGCTACAGAAGGCAAGTACAGTACAATAGTTATTACCAGTAAAATGAGATTTTAGAAAAGAAAAACAAACCCAAGTAACAAGCAAAAAAAGAAGTAATGTCCATAGAGTTATAAACACATTCACTGTGCTACCCTCTTTAAAGTCAGCTGACCCATTTGAACAATAGTGCATACTACTACTTCTCAATCACAACACAGTTACTTTAGGAGAACTGAAATTACTATTTTACATCTTTCACAAGCTAAAACATTTGAGCAAGAACAAATCCATAATTTGAATCTTTAATATGCATTGTTTGAATAGTAAAGAGATTTAAAAACGCAGAAAAATGAAAGACTTCCATAAATCAAGTGGAACAATCAACACTGTAAAGACCAATTTTTCCAAGTAACAGAACACTTATCTGATGGATTTCTTGAACAAAGCAGAGGTAACAATGCAGACAGGCAAACATAATTTACCAGTGTGCTACATAATTTTTGGCTTCCACCTGCAAATACCTGTTTGTGAGTCAATTTTTTAATCTCAAGAATTTCTCTGGAATACTAGTTAGGCCAAATAGTCAACTGATAACTGTCCAGAAAAATGCAATAAAAAATCACAGAATATTAACTAGATATAAACGTCAAGCAAAATAATGTTACCATATACATTCTTAAAAATGAGCTTCTGCTAGATTTCACAGGTTCAAAACACTTTCATTGTTGTCAAATAGAAGGTTTAAAACATGAGGAGTAAAATTCATTATAAATACCTGATTAGGGTTCTTGTAACTCAGAAGGAGATTTGAGGCCTTGATGTCTGCATGCACATATTCATGCTCATGGACATATTCCAGAATATCAAGCTATCAAAACAAAAGTCATTTAAATGCAATACCCAGCTCTGCCCACCAGAGGACCTGGACTCGGCACAAAAGTGGGACTGAACAGAGACATTTAAACAGGGAAGATAGATTGAGAAAAAAAAATGTATTTTTTAAACTTACTACTCTCAGGCCTAATTGTAGTACAGTTTTATGGGGAAATTGTTTTGCATTCTCTTCATACATCTTCTGAAGATCTCTGCCAAATCGGTCCATTATCATAAATCGATAGCTAAATTCAAGGAGGGAAAAAAAAAAATCAAAGCCAAAAAACTAGCAATTTTTATTTCTGTGTTAACTGTGATTGAATTTGTCTCTCTCAAAAGAAACTGTGGGGAATACTTGAAATACAGCATTTTTTTAACACTGTACATCAATTCTTACCTTTTTCACATCAGCTAGTCAAATGGTCATCCATCAAAAGAACTGCTCTATATTCTAGTTATGCAACAAAATAACAAGTGCTCACAGAGGAAAGCATCCCTACTGTAACTCACTATAGGCAAAACCAAGCATCATCTACTTACAAAAATGCATTTCTTAGATTTTTAAATAGCTAAGTGATTTAACATGTTTGTGTATAATGTTCCTTTACTGAAATCTGTTGCAAACTTTTTTTGACCGATTGTTAAAAACAAAAACCTCTCACTTGCCAGAGGTGTTCTGATATTCATTGCTATAGCCAAACTGGTTCTAGAACTAGGAGAGTTCATAGTGATTATATTAAAGAAATTCATGCACTAAACACTGAATGCAAAGTCACTTTTATTTGCAGGATTAAAAAAATGCTACATTCATTTTGCTATCAAAATGAATTTTGTTTTTACATTAGGTTAGTTTTACAATTGAGGATCTACTGAAACTGGTATTTCTGACGTACAAAGGCACCCACACTGACTGTTTTATGCCACACATAAAGTGAGCCACACAAAGCAGCCTGACCTACAGTAAGCTGCCAGAGAACTATGAAAACTCCTCTGCAGCACAGCTGTTTAAAGAAGGGCCACCAGGAAACAAGGACTATTACATAAGCAAGCATTAGCATCAACGGCCAAGTAACAAACACCTTTCCTGGCATAGAACAATACTAAAAACTATCCTTAGACTTAAAAGATATTTAACATGAGACTAGCAGTTATTCCAGCTCACAGATTAAGCCAGAAAAAGCTCCATCCCTATGGAAAATAGAAGAGATTTGAGAGAGTATTAAGTCCTTAATATCTGTGAGTGAAAATACACTTTAAGTGCACACAACAAGAAGAACTTTACTCATATTATTCCAGGACTTGTACATTAGAAATTCACTTTCTTTTAATTACAATATAAAAAGGTTCTAATCCACATATACATAAAGAGCATCATTATTTTACAGCAGTGTTCACAACAAATGAAATCTCAATTATAAACACTGTAACAAACACAAATAGGAGTTACAACCAGAATACAAACAAAATATACCTATTTATATAGTCCCTAAACATACCCTTGCCAAGCATATGAAAATTTGTAGCAGAAGTTAACAACAAGAAGATAAGCAGAAAATAGACCTTGCAAAATAACTTAGGCTTAAAGAGATAATGTTTGTGGATGAAATAAATGCCAATATATGTCAACAAAAGATATATTCACCTGTTTCCATCTCTTTCATGCAAGCCAGAACCCCAATATCTTGGTACACCTAAATATTTCAGTTTATGGGACTTAGTCCACTTCTGAACTGAAAATACAAATAAAGTTAAGTTCATGAATTTGCATGAGTAAAGACTTACATAAAAAGGGAGTAGTCACATCACTTACAGTTTCTGCATACCTGTGAGCTGCTTATTTCATGGAAATGTATATGCAAAGTATGCAGGAACGTTAATCACATATCCATTGTAAGGATAGAGATGCAACTCAAGTTTAAATTTAGACAATACTACCAACAGAATTACAAACAACTTTTTACCAAAATCCTCTAATTTACTGTATATCTGAATTCAATTTCAATAATTTAAAAATTATCTTAAAATTACCTAAAAGTATACTCAAAGTTTAATCTTACTTCTACAGGCTCTATTTTCATATATGGCTGTAGGTCATTAAAAACATTTTAACAGACTGCTTACTTTCATTTGGCTTAGCAGCTCGCATGTAGAACCTTAACTCAGTAAAAAGAGGTCCACTCTCGCTGGGTTCCTTTAAGACAATTTAAAATTCATTAAAAATTGCTGTGTTAATGCCTAATAATTATTAAAAGCTGAAGCACATTCACCCTATAAAAACATACTCTTCCTCAAATGCTCTACCTGATGCTAACAAACTCAGTAGAATATCTTCTTATTATAAAAGAAATTTAGCTCCAAAAGCTGCTTTTATTATAACTGGCTTGACATTAAGAGTATCAAAAAATACTGCCCCACAGCAAAAGACAAAAGAAATCAACTGAAATGTATAGAAATATTAACAATTATTGGCAGAAGTTAAGCAGAGAACATTAAACAACATTATCTCGGATTCTCCAGATTACAGCTGGATTGCATCAGTTGTAGTAGCCTTTAGTGATTTTAAAATAACACCTAAAATCATTTAATGAAAAAAATCTTAACAAAAGTTAACCTCTTATTGAACATAAGGCGTTTTGTTCCCTTCATACATTAGTTTACCAAGATAAAAATAACAGAGCATTTCAAAATTTCTCTAAATTATAAGAACTACACCTATTTTGATTTCAGAAATACCTTGTATTTAGTACATTTCAGTTCCATTTTTAAGGGACAAAACTATAGGAACAATGTACTACAAGTAAAGTTCAAGAGAGAAATTCCTGTTAAAACACCAAAGATTTTAAATACTGCAAGAACAGAAGATGGGCAAGTATCTTGATTCCACATTTCCAGAACATGGTAAAGTAAAAAAAAATTATCCCAATTCTTGTCATTTTTGAGTAACTCATTTTGAGATGAGCTTAAGCAATTAATTTTTGTCTAGTTACTCATAGATATCCAAATCCATTCTCTCTCTGTGAAAATACCCGTTTTGGAACATCCTACACTCAAAAAATAAAACATACGCAATTACTGGCAAAGAAACTCAAGAATAATACAATCACATGACATTAGATACATACCAATCTTAAATGGGTTTAATTTTAACTTTTAAATGCAGATGTGATCCAGCCAATTGCTACAGGCCAGAGTGTAACACGGAGCTAAGAGAGGCTCACTGCTGTCCAGTGGCACTGGAGCAATGCAGAGCTCAAAGCGCCCTGACCATGGGCTCTGGAACATGGGATACGCTGGGAGCAGATACCCCCAGCTGGACCTTGGGAGAACACACTGGGAGCAGATACCCCCAGCTGGAACACGCTGGGAGCAAATAACCCCAGCTGGAACACAGGAGGACACACTGGGAGCAGATACCCCCAGCTAGAACACACTGGGAGCAGATAAACCCAGCTAGAACACACTGGGAGCAGATAAACCCAGCTAGAACACACTGGGAGCAGATAAACCGAGCTGGGACACAGGAGGACAGACTGGGAGCAGATACCCCAAGCTGGAACATGGGACACACCAGGAGCAGATACCTCCAGCTGGGACATGGGACATGCTGGGAGCAGATACCTCCAGCTGGGACATGGGACACACTGGGAGCAGATACCTCCAGCTGGGACATGGGACACACTGGGAGCAGATACCTCCAGCTGGGATATGGGATATGCTGGGAGCAGATACCTCCAGCTGGGATATGGGATATGCTGGGAGCAGATACCCCCAGCCTGGGCACCACTCCTAGGCCTGGACACTCGATTACAAAGCTACTGCCTGTCTCCACCTCCCTTTCTCCAGCAGCACTGCACTGATAAACAATGGAGCCAAGACAGCTTCCTGGCCTCTCCTTGTGAGGAGGAACCAGAAAAAATCCAAAGCCAAAGAGCAGACAGTTTGTGTGATAAACACACACAAACTTTGCTACCTGCAAATTTACTTTCACAGTTAGTATATTTATCCACAATGGATAATAAATCAGTAATACAGAGATTATATATGCAGAGAAGAAAGGTAAAATAGATTCTCCTATTTTTTTTACTTGACCTATTCACTTGATTCTGTATAGCATTATCTATCAATACCCTAACTTATTACAATATGAATTCTCATATATAATTTTCATTTAATTTACATGGATTTCAACAATGTTGTTTTCCTACTAAAATACAGAAAAAAAAAAAAAGTAGGCATTAAGAGTTCTTATATTATTTATCCATAAATAAATTATTCCAAAAAAATTTATGCCTCCGTGCCAAAAATTTATATCTTTCTCTGGTCAAAAAGAAAAATCTGCCATCTTATCATGCTTGGAGAATGGATAAATGATTCAACCATAGACCAGATCTTTATGTTGACCATGAAGGTGTTTTCCCACAATACCATTAATTCTACCTACAGATTAAGAAATGCATATATTTGATGCTAAAAAAAGCTCTCACAGCATCCACTATTTGCCATAATAGTTCAGAAGGAGTGCAAACACAAATTTCTACAGCTTTATGCCCAGGGTCATTCTAAATACATGACTTATAAAAATGAATTTAAGGTCTTATTCAAAAAGATAACATAATGAAAGACTATAGAGTACATGTCAAAACCTAACAAATTTCAAGGAGTGTTTTAAGAATTCTGATCTTTTTCAGTCAGCAATGTAATGAAGTGTAATTAAACCCTGCATCCACTCCTGAACAATGACATCTGAAAAGTCCACATGTTAAAAAGCATTTCTTTTTTAATAAAAACTGTGATTCATTTCATACTGCTCAGACATCAATACTATGAGGATATGTCAAAGACTAAGCCAATTTCCATCCTGCTCTAATAGCTTAATTTGAAGAATGTTACTATAGAAGCACATATTTTGTTAAACACTAGTAATTGTTCAAAGCTGTTAAGCACTTTGCTTCAGCTGATGGAAAAACCAGAATCCACCCAGGCATCAGAAAATGGGCTCTTATCTGAAGTTGCGTTATACCAGACTGTAGAGGCATAATATGTTATGGGTCATTTGTGAGGCTAGCACAAAGACTGGGGCTACTCTTTATTGCCATAAAGACAAAATTATGAAAGTCAAATTAAAATTGAGAAGTCATCTGGGATATTAGCAATGGAGGTATTTACAAAATGCTGCAACAAAGTGAATCTAGCACAGGAGCAACACAAAAATTGGGGCAACTCTTAATTTAAGAGCCCAAAGAGAAGAAGATGGATGGGCTTCAACAGGAAAAGAGGGTAACAGGAATTACACACAGCATAAAGTAATGCATATCTGATGGTTTTCCCAGCAAGTCAAACCAGATTCTTCCATGGGAATGAGATGGTGCCCTGCTTCCTAATCAGTCCAGACTCAGCAGGAGCCAGCAATTAGAAGCCACTGCCTCTCCCAGGCAAGCCACTGCTGTTATCTGCCTCTAGAACAGACGCAAAATGGACACCCCACCCTGAAGAGGACAGGCTGGCCACCACACCACTGCAGGCTGGGGCTCCTGCTCTGTCTGGAATTCCTGCCCACAAACACCTAAGGCAGCAGCAGCAGTAGATCAATGTTGAAAGTGTGGCAGCCTGACAATTGCTTAGCAAGCACTGCTTTTTTCAGCAAAGGAAAACATTTCGGAGGGAGGGTCATCACAAACTGTACCTTTGATCTGCCTGAACAGATCAAAACCAGTATTCTATTATTTCCCTTTAGTCAGCAGATGTAAATACCAAGATTAAAGGCACATACTAATCAAAATGTATTTTACTCTAATTTAACCTAACCTTATAGTTTCAGGAACAAATGTTAAAAGCACTAACATGTACACAAAGTGGTTGGCTACTGTAGCAAGGTATTTCAGAATCATCATTTAGCTTAATAAATAAAATGTTAAAACAGTGCAGTTCTGAACTGCACTGAGAAACTAATCTTCTACACTGTGAGGTTCTTGTACAGTTCTCTGGTATTTACTTTTATTGAAGGAACAGAATCACCACCAAGAAAATGAAGGATTCTGGATCTACTATGACTATTGCCATAGTCCTTGTTTTTTACTAAGACTGTGTAAGATCTTACCATATCTAGGCACTCTGGCAAAATTTAAGAAAAAATACTTAATACCTTAGGAAGAGCAATAGCCAAATCAAGTAAATAACTTTTTTTTTTTTTTTTTGCCTAAAACCATAAGAACATTTCAAGTAATAAGAAGATTTTGATTATTTGCTACAATGGGATAAAAATAAACAATCAACAGTGCTTTTTCTTCTCTCTGATCATTAGGTTAAAAAAATTATGTCAATGTTATTTTGGCTCAATATAAATTAGAACATGTATGTGGCTTATGAAAAAACATTTTCATAAAAAAACTTTTTGGAGACCTCAGGAATTAAAATTTTGCTGTTTCTAGTCATGAGCCATCTGTCAGTTTATCAACATCCAGTGGTGAGCAACAGTTCACAGAGACTCACTGCTGAATCACAGAAATTCTCCAAAAGCTAGACAGATTTCATTCATTTGGTGATATCTGTGTTGTTTATAGGAAGCAAATGAAACAGAATCTGATCCATTTCATGGATCCTTTTCAACTCCACTGATGTTCTATCATGATGTTCCTCATACACAGGAGTCCCAATTCTCAGCAGCATTCCTCTGTATCCCCACACTTTTATTTCAAACAGCACTTTGCAATTGCATCATTTTCAGAAGACATTTTAAATTACACATTCCATTCTAGAACAAATATTTTGAAGTTGAGAAGTAAAGACTCAAATGCTCTTACCACTTTTGCAACATAAGGGGCATCGCTGCCAACCGACTTTGAAGAATTAACATCAGCTGTTAAAAAGGAAGCTTTTATTAGTAGTAGGAGAGGACAGCATACACTCACTTGTTATGCAGGGTGGACAAACAGACAACAAAGTAACTAGTGCTGACATGAACACAGAGCAGAACCTTAGCCTTTGGTAAGAGAATCACAGTATATGTGAAGGCTACTGCATACAGATATTGCATTCTTGCATTCTCCCTTCTTTTTGAGGAGTACAGGCTGTTTATTAAGTGAAGGCTTCTTTTTTTTTTAATCCAATAACTTTTTCCTATTCAACAGTGATTCTTTTGCTTTCTAGGACTATTATAAACATACACATTTGTGAACATAAAGAAGAAAAATAAATTCCATGCTGCCATGTCACGTATCCAAAAGTGACCTTCTGTTGCTACTAAGTTGTTGGTATTTGTGACAGAAGATATAGATATGAAGAACATCAAGTTAGGCAAGTACAAAGTACAGGAACAGTCAGGGTCACAGCTTTGTGCAAATAATGGGGAAGCAGAGCAGGAATTCCAGTTGGAACTCCAGTAAATTTAGTAGCTCATTGAGTGAGGCTGAGTAAGAAGTTGAAAGCTTCTTTGGCAAAAAGCCACCCACTGGTCCTGTTTTTTCTCCTTAACCCACTTATGCTGCAGTCTGTTCATTTTAAAAGCAGGACAGATTTTTTTCCTGTTTTCCAACTCAGTACGAATCCAGCACAACCTTTTCCCCAAGATGAGGAAGACTATATTATAATGACCATATTAACTTTCATCCCTTCAGAAGTGTTTGAAAAATGACTAGAGTAAATGAAGCAGAAAAGTCTCAAGACCTCTCTTATCTGTTCATCTGTCCAAGTGAAAGAGCTACTAAGTATGGAACACTATTTCACTTTTAGAAGTTTTCCTTGCAACAGAATTGCAAAACAAGACCTGAACTGAGGCTCTGAACTGTAAAGTTCAACACTTCAATTTGTTTTTAGCACTGATTACATTAAAAAAAAAGTATATGGCATGCCAGAAGTTCAGAAGGCAATGAAAAAATAAAAGCAATACCAAAGTCAAAATCAGTCCAAGTACTGGCTGACCAGTAGCCTCCAGATATATGCACTGATAGTTTCAGTTCAGAATTCATCATTATAAAGACAATCATGCAAAAATCCAGTCTTTCAGACAGACCAAAATTCAAATTGAAATAAATACTAAACTATCCTTTCCATGGCTAAAAAGTAATAAAGATTTTGATTTTTAAAAATAATGAACTACCACTGAAAACTCACAAAACTAGTGCTTGAAGCGACCATTTGTCTATTTCCATCTTTTTTTTCCAACACCATGACCCAAGCTAAGGTTCTAGCAGAAAAGTTCATGTGAAGACACCATTCTCTATTCATATTTCTAACTTAGGGTCAATTTTTCATTGTTTTGAATGGGGAAAAACATCTACTCTCCATTTTAAAGAATTATCAAAGGTAGCTGCACTTACCAAGGTATAGGCGTCCAAAGCCTCCCTCCCCTACAGGGACACCCAATTTCCATTCTTTTTTTGCTGTGTCTGCTAGAACCTCCCCCAGACTAAACAATTCAGCAAGTTTCGTTTTGGAAGGGGCTTTTCCAGCTGTTTTCTTCTTGGGCATTTTCCCTAGAGAGAGTGAAGGGATGGAAAAATTAAAAAAAAATTAGGTTACATGTTGATCCAACTTATTTTACATAGAAATCTTTTAGAAATACAAAAAAGAATGGGTTGTTTAAGCCCTGATTTGTTACTACAAAGATGCTTGAAAAGAAATGCAATAAGCAGTTTCATCGGCATGAATTAAAAGTGAGAAACAACGAATTTTTCCAGGCATCACAAAAAAAATTTGACAGCAAAAATCTTCACAAGAGAAACTTATTACAAGACCTTGTATAATACATGCTAAAAAGATCTCAGAATCTATCACACTCAATCAATCACAAAACTCACAGGTTTAAACTTAGAAAAAAGTAAATTTATGAAATAAAGCTCATCAGTTTTCCTAGAGTTAAACTTGCAAACTGAAAAACTGCAAGTCCTCAGTGGTAATATGAGGAATTCCTCTTAGCTGTAAAGAAACACATACTACAGAGACCAGGAATGAGAATTGCATCAGTACCATGACTGAAATGTGTATTGCAATTGCTGTATTTTGCCAAGTGTAACTTACCAGTTGTATTGCTTTCAGCATATTTTATATCACTCTCCTAAATCAGAAATCTCACATGGCATCAATTATCTTCAAAGAAGTACATTTGATATTAAATATTATATCCTTTATACATGGAACATCTAAAAGAGCCTAGTCAGAGAGTAACGGACTCTGGCAGCAAGTCTGGAGACATCACAGTCACTCAATATATGCATAAAAACAGAAAGAAGGTGCATCATTCCAGGACAAAATTCTTCTTTTTTAGGGTCCTTGGTAATTTGAGAAGAGTGAATACATTACTTACATCTAAATGAGAAACTTTTATGAAGTACTCACGTCACAGAAAGATATTGGTATTTATCACTACCTGCATTGCATAAGCTTCATCATTATCATAAAACAGGATGTTTTGATTCTGCATTACTTTTCCATATTTCCACTTCTATACAGTAACATTCTTCCCTACTATCAAGACACATCTTACACATAAATTTTAAGACTAGCTATACCCACATCATTATCCAGTCTCTTCAAGAAACTCCTCTCTACATCCCTTTGTCTTTTTTTTTTTTTTATTCTTCAAGGTGATACATAGTTTACTGTCTTGGAGAAAGATCTTTCCTCCAGATTTTCTACAGGAGAAAAATGAGACTTTCAAGCACCAAAGACAATTACAGCCAGTTCAGATAAGACCATACCAATGAGAAAGCAATGGTGTCAAAGTGTCAGAAAGAACAGAGCAGTAGAAAAGCCTACATATCACTTACAAGAGCAGGCCAGAAAGATCACTGCAGACCTTTAAGCAGCTTCACAGGACATCTAAATCAGGAAATGGATTAAAACAAAGGGCAGACTGAAATTATTAGAAGTGCTAATGAAATAAACCAGAAGCCTGGAGCCCCAAAGCTGATTCAAATAAGGCAAGAAAATGCAAAAATCAGCAGCATTGCCCAGTGACTCAGATGTGGGACAAGATTACACATGCTGTCATCTAAAGGATACCAAAACATATCCAAAATGAGCACACTCATCCTCAGGCTAAGAAATAACTTATTGTCAATATAAGAGCCATGCAGAGGGCTTGAAGGACTGCACCCCCTTGATCTCTGAGTTATTACAAATAATTTGGGCAAGACTTGGACGGATGCACTTAGGTACTTAAATGCTGGACAGATTGTTGTCAGTAAAAGAAAAATTTGTAGCCTCTCTTACAAGGTTAGATAAGGCTAGCAAGCCTGTGAAACAAAGCCATTGATACACTCTACATCTTTGACATTCACAGTGAGACTCTTGATAGCAGCCTTGCTTAAAAAGGAACTAAATTTACTTAAAATAGCTCCTCAAGAGTATCAAAGGAAGAGCTGGTGCTTCCCTCTTCTTCCACACCCCCGCTTATTTTGTTTAACATGGTCAATAATTGTATGCCTGAAGGTATTTATTTAAAAAAAAAAAAATTGTTAATGACAACTTTCCTTTATCCATAAAAGCAAAAATTCAAAATGGACATAAGTTTGAACGTCCCCAGCTGGGAACCCTGCCCTTAACAAATACACTAGATACACATACATGGTTTCTTGGCTGTCTGTATTCATACCCATCTGTTAACATGGCACTGTGCCTACTTACAAGTTGGTCAAACTATCAGTAGGCCATAGGTGCCAAACACTGATCGCTTGCAATGGGCAGCATGCATGATGCTGAGCACTCAATCTCTTGCAAAAAAGCTGTTACCCAAGGAAATATTTAAGCAATGGCTGCACATGCTTTCACATGTATTTGGATAAATCCATTCAAATATCTTCTATTGACTGACACTGAAGACATCTGGACACAGCAGAAATTCTCTACATGAACAGATAGAACTAGAAAAAAAACCACAATAAAAAAAATTAAAGACAACTTAAATTGAGTGCAAATTCTATCATTCTATATGCTTTTCAAATCATAATACAGTAAACACAATGGGTTTGTGAAGAAACTTATGCACCAACAAACATGACAGAGAGCTGTCTACTGTACACTGCAGAACTGGAATAAAGCCATCTACTTCTCCCTAAAATCACTTTTAAAAATTCACCACCACCATCCCTTCAAAAAGAAAAACAAATCTTAAACTTTCCTCTCAATACCTCTTTCCATCAACAAAGGAAATATTTTCTATCCACAGGTATTGTGAAGTTTAATTCATTAGTTCCTGCAATCATGCTAAAGTCCTTGGAAACAGTGCCATGGATGTCAAGTACTGTACTATCATTCAAGTGTCAGACCTGACCCTACTTAGCTAAGGTGCCTGACAAGAACAATATTCAAGGTGCATGATTGTAAACAGCAGCATTTTATGTTGCTACAATGTGCTCAAAACAAAGATTTTCCTACTAACAAGTATGAATAACAGAAGTCTATTTGTCTAAACTCTCTCCAGAAGCCTCTTAGTAAGTACTACAAAGGCTTCCACCTAATAAAACACCTTGGAAGAAACAGAATGGACTGTACTTGAGATAGCACGACTCTCTGCATATCAGTGGTGTTATCTTTACAAATGTTGCCTGCCACAATTGCTACTTAAGCGATACTTGAACTCTTGGAATAAATATGAATAGCCACTTCTCAATTCTTGTTGCCATTCATTATCAACAAAACTCTGAAATGAATACAAAACAAATTTATTTTGAAGGAATTTCTGCTGTGTGTCAAGTCATACTGGTTGCTTCCTGATCTTCCTCTTTTATTTTCTGGAAATTGTAATTTTTACAGTTGTTTATCTTAGGAGGATGTATTTTCATTGTCAACCCTGAAAGGCAGGCTGGTGACCTGTGCTCCTAGAGGAGCAGGTAGTTCCAGCAAGGCCTGAAATCTATGTGTCATTAAAACTGCTCATTAGTCAAAGCAAGAAATCCATGTCTGCCTGAAAAAAAAAATTAAGACAAGGAGAAAACAAAACTAAGTTTTTGCTCAAGGAATTGGGAAGAACATGACACTTAAAGACTCCTGAAAACTGTAGAGCTGTTTCATGGGAGGATAAACACAAAAAATAACTGATGTGTCAGTGACTTGTCACACCAGTGAACAAAGATTTTCTTGCATAAATTCAGACATTCTGTGACTGGCCGATCCCTGTTTGTGAAAACCTCTCCAATCAAAGTTCCTGATTAAGATACTGGATAATTAATGGCACTCACACAAGAAGGGCACTACAATTCTCTCCCAAAAATTTTTTTTAAAAATTCCTTTTAGACAAAAATAATAAATACCATTGGTGGACCACAATTACTGAAAAATATGTAATCACAACAGCAGCACAGTTGACCAAGGAAATGCCTTTTTTCCTTTTTTGCTAAACAAACCAAGATGACTTAATATTTCAGAATGCAGCTTGTTCAGAGGTAGGAAATAGTCATTTACAAGTGGAATTACTGTGCTACTAATTTTAAATTGCTTTTTAAAGAATACATTACTTTTTTTACGTTTAAGGTTATTTAAGGTTCTCCTGAAAATTTTAATCATCACTCAGTTGTTGCAATAAAAACCAGTGAGCATTGTACGGTACCAAATCATGTCACTCCAAATCACCTCACCTCTATATCAACTGCAAAATGTGAGTGAGACACTTAAAGGCTTTTTGATAATTTAGCACACTGTATAAAAATCATCAGCTCTGAAATTCACCAGGAATCCAACCTCATTTAGGGATTATCCCCAAGAATTCAGTGGGCAGTTTATTCCTATAGATGAGGGCACAAGCCCTTCAACACAGGAACAGTTATAGGAAGCTTCACAACAGCTCTTGTATTTTTCTAAGCCGTAAAAAGGGTCCATGGATTCCCTACAAATTAATAAAAGCCTACAGTTCTTAGAGTGCTTAAGCACAAATTGAAAACTAAAGAGAACAACAGAGTTCACCCTGTGTGCAACTGCTGAAGTCTCGAACAAGGAAGTCAAACAGAAATAGGAATTGAAGAAAAACCACAACCAATGATAGAAACCAGCTTAACCCAATTCTTACACACCAGGCCTTCCCTGATCCTAAAATCGCAGATTTTTGTGATTTGTAGGCCTGTGTTTAAAAAAAAAATAAAGTTTACTTTAAAGCAAAACTCAGGAATGCCTCCCAGCCAAGGTGATGCCACACCGAGACAATCCCGAAGGTGACCAACCTCTAAAGTGGCACAGAGCAAAGTTTTACTCAGCCTCCTCCGCCTAGCTTTAGTGCTAAAAAAACAAAACACAGGAAGCAAAACAACTCGGGCCGCGGCCACCGAAGGAGCGTTAGAGCCCACAGCCGGCAAAGGCGGGGCCCAAACCCCACGGGTGAAACTGTGCGAGCGCCGCGGGTTGGGTCGGGAGAGGGAGAGGGAAGGGAAGGGATCTTCCCTGCCCTTGCGGAGGAACAAGGCTCGGGCAGGCCCCGCGGTCCCACCGGCCTCCTCCGCGAGGGAAGCGTGGAAAACCGCCCGCAAGCCGCCAGAAAGGCCGGGGATGCTCGGCACGGCGAAACAGATGAGAAATAGTGCCCCAAAACTCGCCTCCAAAAAAAAAACCCCAAACGTCTGCGCCCCAGAGGCAGCCGCTGGCTCCAAGTACCTCTGGGTGAGCGGGCCCGGCGCCGCTCCTTCCTCCCGGTCCGAAATTCCCGCACTGCCCGCGGCCCCGGCGGCCCGCCCGCCCCAGCGCCACCTCCCAGCATCGCCCGCGCCCATTGGGCCGCCGAGCGCGGCCCTCCGCCTCCGTCCATCCCTGGTCGCGATGCCTACTGGGAAATGTAGTCCGCAGCCGTAGCAAGTGGCCGCAGGAGGGCCCGACATGGACTACAGTTCCCAGCAGGCACCGCGGCCCGAGATGGGCCAAGTGCTGGAGTCTTTTACGGTCATGGGGGCGATTGGGTTGGCGAAGACCTTTAAAGCCCCTGTTCATCGCAAAACCGTGCCTAAGTGGCACATCCACTGGTTTCTGGGACATTTCCAGGGGTGGTGACTCCACCACTGCCCTGAACAGGCAGCCTGTTCTAGTGCTTCACAGCTCTTTTCAGTGAAACAATGTTGAGACTTTTGAGAAACCTTGGTTTCTTATGGTGCAACAAGTTTGGGAAGGCCTTTGTCAAGCTGGTACCACAGGATCAATTAGGTTAGAAAAGATCATCGAAGCCAGCCTAGGACCGAACACCACCAGGTGAACTAGAGCAGGGCACTGAGCCCAGCCCTTCCTTAAACACTTCCAGGGACGGTGATTCCTCCTCCTTCCGTTGTCGGGTACAAAGGTCCGCACATCCAGCCCTGATTCTGCCCAGCTGGGAACTGAGAGAGGAGCAAGCCAGGGAATTTAGGGGATGAGGCAGGAAAATAACAGGACAATCGTTTTGTTATTTTACTGGGTGTTTCAAACTCTTAAAATGCATTATGATTTCATGGCTACTGTCCTGACATGCTGCAGTTTTAGAGGTACTAAATAGTACCAAAGTATTATCTTTGTTCAAACAAAGAACTATCATTCTGTGCTATGTTCATCATGGCAATGCTTACACAGATTTCCTTGACCACTTGGGCTACATTAATAATACCAGAAATGTATTTTTGAAATACTAGATGCTACTAGAGATGTTCAAGAATCTGAACTGTTCTGTACGTTCTAGGGTATTACTGTTCACAGGAAAGACCAAAAGTTTGTTTGGACTGAGTGAAGAACACTAATGTGGTGGTGTTCGCAGGGGTCCCAGGATGAGGGAAGGGACGAGAATCTTGACTCCATGTTTCAGACGGCTGATTTATTATTTTATATATATTATATTAAAAGAAAATTATATATTAAAACTACACTAAAAGAATAGAAGAAAGGATTTCATCAGAAGGCTAGCAAGGAATTGAAAGGAATGGAATGAAAATAAAATCTTGTGACTGACCAGAGAGTCTGATACAGCTGGACTTTGATTGGCCATTAATTAAAAACAACCACATGAGACCAATCAAAGATGCACCTGTTGCATTCCACAGCAGCAGATAATTATTGTTTTTCTTTTCCTCTGAAGCTTCTCAGCTTCTTAGGAGAGAAGTCCTGGCAAAGGGATTTTTCAGAAAATATCATGGTGACACACTACCAGACATGATAGCATTTCACTTGCAGTACCATCCTCTTTAGTATTGTGTGTATTTTAGGAGACCAGTGTCTGAGTGCTGTTAAAGGGTAGATAGGAACAAAACTGGTTTTGCCAATCTTTCCAGGTGTCTACAAGTTAGACTAATTTTTGTATTTTTGGGAAGGAATATAAATTTTTGTTTATTAATTCCTTCAGAGTGCAGTGAATAAGAAACTGTTACTTTGAATACTTAATCAATTTGATGAGACTATTTATTTACTCAGTGAAGTTACTACACATCTGTCTAAAAAGTTCCCCATTAGATAAGGCCAACATCTAAGTGTTCCTCGCCAAATAAAGGTACAATATTGGCTTTTGTTAGGGTCAACTTCCTAAAGAACTTAATAAAGAATCACTTCAGCAAAATAAATACTTACCTCTTATTACAAATGAAGAATCAGACACAGAGATGCTGGGTAAAGTTTGCTTAGCTTGAAGTGATAAAGGAAATTTGTAACAAATCTCAAAGTAGGACCTGGTTTACTTGACTCTTAATTCTCTATTATGAATTAAAAAGACATTATTAATTATACTTTTCAAAACATTTTAAATTCAAAATGAAGGTGCTGGGGCAGGAAAAATACTTTTAAATCTTGCAGCTCTTAAAATATCATCTGTATTTATTCCCCAAGTAGTTAATTTGTAAAAGAGGAATGGAATATGGGGTAGAAGAGATCCAGTCTAAACAGTACCCAATAATTCAATGGAAAGGAGATGAAGTATTAGAAGACTTAATGAAAACACTGTGAAAGAAAAGCTACTCAGTGAGATCCATTGGAACTTTCACTTTTTTCCTGGCAGTTTTGTGATGCTAACAGACACATGATTTTAAGGGAAAAAATTTTAAATAAGTTGAAGCTTCTAAGACGAGAGCTGTTTGAAGTGCATTAAATTAATCCAAATTAAAGGACTTTTATGAGTTTGTAAAGCATTTCTGTGTTTCCTTTAGTCAAGGTCCAAACTCATATGCATAGGCAGTTTTCCTCTACTTAAATGACTGAATTGTCTTGACTGTGAAGTGTCTCCCCCCATCCCAGTTAGAGTGATATTTATAGGTACAAATGCAATTTATCTGGGGGCAGTGTATATCCTACACTGTAGATTCACTCGCATGCACACAAACAGCAGTGCATAGGATCCAACTGTAACGATGCAAAGAACTTCTGTTTATCATCAAACATTTCATATATTCCATTACATGTGAAAGAATTATTATCTGTCCTGTTGCAGTGCAATGCTTTTTCCTGTAATGGAATTTTACTCTGCAAATTTATTTTGGTATTAAAAGGTTCCACTTTATAATGTCTATGGTTCAATCAGTGATCTAAAAGGCACTTAAATACTTTGAACAAGATACATAAAACGCTTTTATTGCAAAGCTCTGCTGTATCTACCAATTTTACCATTGATCTCTTTCCATGTAAGGCAGTTCTGGAAGCTGCCCATGCTGTATAAAATCACATGGTGGCTTTTGATCTCCAGCTGGTGATTAAAGCACATTATGGAGGTTTGAAATTTTCTTGTGGTCATTAGCATACCTCCAAACACTTCTCTGCTAAATAGTAGTGTTGTCACTATATGCTATTTAAATTAGAAGCCAGAATTCTATAAACTTATTATTTGCTATTCTTTGTAGCTCAGAGGATCCAGATCTCTTGAATGAGGTGAGCTTACACTTAGCTGTGGACTTCCTGATCAAATAGTGATTTCTTGAGGTGATTTGGCTCTAGAAAAATGCACAAAAGAATGAGGTTATATTTTTTAAAACCCTGTTTTGATGCAAACAGGGAGAGTTCTGTGCCTTGTACTCCCTATCTACAGTTCCCTATTTCCCACTGCTTAAAAACATCACTATCACTTCCAAGGTCACCAAGCTGTCATATGTTTTCTACAGTGGATTTTTAAACAACACAGTATTAACTCTTTTGCTTGAAAGTGGAAGAAATAGTATCTTTCTGCTACTTTTTGAAAATGCATTTGTGTGTTGGGAAAAATACAGAATCACCATGTACTTGTTACTTCCTATAGCAATCTCTTCAGTTCTTTTCACAGAAAATAAATTAATATGCCAGCTTTATATATTTTTTTATCTTTCACTTTATTATATTAGATTGCATCTTATTTGTATATTTTTACCAACTATACCTTGCCAAGAAGCAAAGCTTATTGAATGTTACCCAGATACAGAGGAAAACATAGCACATGTTCAAGGATATTACAGTCAGTAAATACCAAATAAATTCAAAAGCCTTGTTAGTTGTTCTACCCTGTCTCCTGACTCCCCAAAATAGAACAAATATAGGTAACCTGGTTTCTGACAAGTCAGTGGTTCCAGATGGTTAAAAGGGAATAAAATCTGGGTCGAGGGAAAAATATTGGCCTGGAATGGATTTTGCAGTTGTAAGGGAGACATTTGAAAGGACAGTAAAACTTGTGAAAGAGATGTGCAGGCAAAATATCAAGGTTAGCAGTTATCAGCAGACCTATGAAGAACACAGTTTTGAGTCAATTATACTGTGTGGCACCTTGAATTATTTAAATCTAGGAAATAATAATTTCTTGTCTCTGCATTTATCCATCAGTTTCATGAGAGACAGCACTACAAATTAATCATTTAGGTAATATTTTTACTTATAAACTGCATGCTAAAACAGCTAAGATCTTTTATAAGATTTGGAGACAGCCGTGTTTGTCTGAGGAGCATGTTGTTCAGAGAAAAAAAACAACAAAAAGTAATGAAAATTAGCACATTTCATCCTTTTTAGTATCAAAAGTTAATCCATATTCATATAAATAGGTTTTTTGGTGAATTAATTGTCTCATACAAACTTTCTTTGAGGAAGTGAAAGGGGCAGAAATCTTTGTCTGTTTCCTTGGAAGGAAATGTAATACAATGAAAATTAAAAATAAACCACGGCAATTCATTATAATTCATACTTGTCTGTCTTCTGGCAAGCTTTATTGTACAGAAATAGCTGTCTGGAGAAGAAAAAGTACTTACAGATCTGCTATTCTATACTTGAGCATCGCATGGAATCCTTCCTGTCATGCTACTGCGCTGCATGATGTTGGTGTTCATGACTATGCAAGTCTCCATCATATTTACATGACATGTAACAAAATATATGATTTGGGTAAGAACTGGTTTTCTTCAGTCTCTAATGGCACTAAGAAACTCTAAAAAAATGTTACCACTAGGTGTCTCATTTGGTTTCGATGTACTACAACCCAAGAGCAAGAAATGCTCCACAAAATTTGACAAAAAAACAATTGATTACCACTGACATCCCCTCCTTCATTACACCAGCACACCCTCAATTTAGTCACATGCATTATTGTAATCAAGCTGTCAATCAGATTTTGGAGTATTTCATTTTTTGACATAATTACAGCAGAATCCCTACAGTCTAGAACATGGGTATGGCAAGATTGATATTGTGTTACAAAATGTGATCTGACAAAAAAAGAAATGATGCTTCTGTGCAAAAATTAAAGAAACACTGAACTGCTAATATATTTACCCTGGAAATGTGTTGCATAAGGTAGATTGTCAGGAGTCAATATAACTGTCTGCCTATTCACTGTTCTTCTGCTTTAAATGTTTTCTGTGTCATTTTTATTTTTGCTTACAAATATATAGCTTTAATTTTCTTAATTGGAACCAACTGTACAGACAACTTTTTTGCTTTTAGGCTTACAGCGAAAGATTTAGAGAAACAATCAGAGGAGAAAGGGGATGCCAAGGAGACACTTGGGCTGATGTTGATATTCCACTGAGACAACCCCATCTATGAAGAACCACAAAGCCAATGGGCTATTTTATTGGCATTTCTAAACAGCTAATTGATAAGAAATGTAGAGTATATATTGATACCTTTTTCAAGAATTTCACATTCCTGGTTTTTGATGTATAGTAGAGAAGGTAATTTTTATTGTTAATATTTCAAGACATGAGAGATGCGAGTAGAGGTGGAAGACTCTTTAGATGGAGATCCATCTGTCAGCAATTACAAGGGTTCCCCTGAACACATATGTTACAAACTTCAGCCTGGCTCAGGTGAGCATTAGTCAGATAGAGTCTCTCTCACTTTTGGGACAACAGTTTGTCTTTTAACCAAGAAGGTAATTTTTACCATCTGATGACTATTTCATGTTGTCTGTGAATGAGTTTGCAGACCCCAGCATCATTTTATGTAGACAGATGTCCCCCTTCACGAAAACAACTGTCACAATTGGCAATGGTTATCACACGTGCTGGCAGCAGCACAGGCTCAGGGTGAATGGGAGGAAGACAGGAGAGCATCCTCTGGCTGCAGGGAGGCAGGAGAGGATGGTGGATGTTTGCAGTCCCTGTGGCTGCAGGGAGGCAGGAGAGGATGGTGGATGTTTGCAGTCCCTCTGGCTGCAGGGAGGCAGGAGAGGATGGTGGATGTTTGCAGTCCCACTGACAGTGCTGCATTTCAGTGTGCAGGACTGGTGGTGCAAGGAGTGCTCTTTGCTTTAAAGGCCACTTGTTTGGATATTTGTAGACAGGTATTCCACTAGAATAGCTTGATACAAATGTGTGTAGATAGCTTAGGACAGCTTCTTGTCTGACAATAAATTAATAATTGCTTTCTTTCTGATGGTAGGTGGGGAAAATTGCAAACACATTTTTCACTGAAGAGTTATGCATGGCTTTAAGAAACTGCAGAAACACACATGTAGCTTCACACACAGTCTCAGCACTTTTCCAACCTCGACTTCAGGAGACACATTGTAACTCTGCTCCTTCTCTCCATCTTCTTTCTGTCCTCAGGGTCTCATTTGCTTATTTTCCATATCACAGGCACTGGCCCTGTTATTCAGAGAACTACTGTTTTACTTGAGTATTATCTCACCTCCTAAGACCTCTGTTTTTAAGATCTGTTTTTTCAAGTTCAGTTGCTGTATTTTCATGCAGACATCTGCTGAAAGCATTGAATTAATTAATATAGTAGTAGCAACTAGGAAAACATGATAATCAGTTTTGTCCTCTGCCACAGTGAAATTACCAGGGCAGAGAAAAATTGTGTAGAATCTGATGGGCTCTCTGGTTTATGATTTGTTACTGGGACAATAGGTTAAATTTCTGGCTTTTCCTTCCATTCCTCCACCTCCTTTCCCTTCAAATGCTTGAACCTGACTCCATCCACCCATAGAAAAGATGACCTTGCATATCTCATGGTGGAGGTGGTGAGTTCCACATTCCCTGCAGACTGGCTGCTTTTTGACAGGAGATGCTAAGTCTTGTCCCTCTCCAGCTGCCTGTAGCTCATATTTTGTTGAAGCATACTAGGAAGAAAGTGTTTATTGTTAAAACAGCTAATTTTTTCAGTAATGACGTGGCTTTGAAGATATTTAAATGGCATGAAACCTACATCAATGATATAAATAAAGAAGCAAGTTCAGCAGTTTTTATGACACTGTATACTGACAGTATTCTAAACTGTCCACTAAACATTTTTCATTCTCCCTGGAATATCAGCATACTGACTGCAATATTTCCATCAATGTTCTTTTACTTGCTAATAATCAAATTGAAGCCATCAACCTTTTCATTTAGAACTACTTGCTCCAAAAAGTAAGCACAGCCATTTGAAACAATTTTGTAGCTATGTCAGATAGAATGTAAGTTTTAAATTGTTGAATTGTAAGACTGCCACCTCGTAAACATATTATAATGTATATTGGTCTATTTTGGTGAACAGCTGAATAATAATGTACTTTAGAAACAGTTTGAAATGTATCTTCTAAGATATAAAGCAGAGAGGATGACTAATATGAGAACATGGCATTTCACAGTAAACTTAATGAAAGCTTGTGAAAACTACAGTATCTCATCACCACACTGGCTGCATTGGCTGCAATACAGTCAATACTATATTGACTGCTAGAAAGGCTATAAGTATAAAGCATTCCATCTCTCCTGATGAAAGTAACTTAGCTGGGTCAAGATTGATGGGTGAAAGAGTAAATATTCCAGCTTCATGAATTTTATATAACTTATTCTTGAATATTTTTTAGAATTGTGTCCCGTCTCCTTGACCAAAGTAAACTTTGCTTTTCCTTCATTTTCAAAGAGCCTTTTGAGAATGATCATTAAAGTAGGAGCATATTTTTAATACATAATTTATCTGCAGAGCCCCAAAATAGAGCCTGTTTTGCCTGCATTTCTAGTTGTAAAAACTTGAGAGGGTACAACTACTTTTAAAAGGAGTAGATTGCCTGATGAGGTGTTTTAGCCTTTTTATTAAGTTATTTATTTAAAGTTGCAAATGTTTCCTGAGTGCTGCTCTTTACTTGGCTTTATATTGTTTGTGTGTGAGGCAGCCTCCTAGCAGAAGGGCAGTTCTGGCTCAGGCATGAAATCATTGGTGCTGTTTGCTCAACCCTGCATGCAGACAGAGCTAAATTATCCCAAAGTGCACATGCTGTCTCTCTCTCCTGCTTGTGTAGATGTTATTCAAGCACTTGTTTGGGGATGAAAAGCTCCCTTCCTGTAGTCAGCTACCATGGAGTACCTATTCAACATAGATTCTCCATTGCCGCTCACTCTTAATCAAGACCCCATGGTATGGCACACAGCACTCACACTCCAGGCATCAAAAAAAACCTACATACTTTCCAAAATCTTTAAAAAACCCCAAACAATATAATCTATAAAACCAGAAACAATATAGTCCTGAATAACCAGCTAAATACTGGTTTGCTCCCACTTCAGCACTGATATCTTTGTTCTGTTGTTTAGATTAAGCTCAAAATGTAATTGTTTAGTGACCATTTTTTGTGTCATATGAAAGAGAGAAAGGCTATGTTTGGGAATGTTCAGGATGTGATGCAAGAAAATTTTCTCATATAAGAAAATTGAAAGGGGAAATCGTATGCATGGAAGTTTGCAATTGGTCAGATAGGCCACATAACCTTTTCCTGCAAATGTTGTTTGTCACATCTCTGAATTGCCAGAGCATCTGCTGGAAATAAAAAAAACTATTATGTCATCCTAGAATCACAAAGGTGAATGGAAGGAAGACGTGTGCATGTGTAGGTATGTACTTTCCTAGGGATATCCTGAAAAACATTTGTACCTGGTCTTTAGAACAAGCCACTTGTGAACAATTAATTCACATTACAGGTATAATATACTGGGTAGAAGTATTTGAAGTTTTATTACTGATTAAGATTCTAATTTATTATGTATAATAATCTTTAGTTACTAAACACTCAAAAGATGGAAAGCATAAAAGACTGGAAGGACATATGGATAATTTTCTTCATAGAATGACATATTTAACTCACACACAGCCTCAAGGTTGTTGGTTTATTTTTCCCCCAATGGAAAGCTAAGCATAAGGTAAGGAGTGCAGGTTATTATAAAGCATCTGAAAAGTTCCTTGTAAAACACCATTTTTAGATGAAGGGATTTTTTTTTTCAAATTAACAACATAGTGTAATGCAAATCAACCATTCTGCCCTTGTGTGGTCATTTTTACCAGGGCAATATGATCCTGGATTGAACATGAATCCTTAAAGGTGTGGTCTTAGAGTGTCTTATTCACTTTTGATGTGTTGTGAATTCATGTTTCACATCAATAATGAGCTGCAAAAACGTTCAGGGTACTAATAAACAAAATAGAGCATTGAAATAGTCTGTGCCCTACTAACAGAGGAAATAACACAAAAAAAAAGTCAAAACTACCATGAGAAATATGCACACAGAAATATTCAGAAAACCCATAGGAGATGTTCCAAGAAAGAACCAGAAGGGACATTTGCCTAGGAGTAGAAGAAGCCTGGGGATTTAACAGATGAGTGACAGAGATGACAGCAGGTAGGAGTGGGCAGCTGAGGGGTTTGGTCTGGTGGCAAGGAGAAAAGAATTGCACCTGGTGTTCTGGGCACAAAAGTTGTTGGGAAATAGACCAAGCACAAAGAGGGCAGACAGTCCAGACAGAAGAGGGCAAGGAGAACAAAACTGGAGTTACTGGAGAGAAGACATGGCCAACTGGAAAACCTTTTCAAATCAGCACAGATTGTAGAGCAAAGGACAAGCAGAGGCAAGAGGAGGAAAAAGAAAATATGGCTCTTGCAAAGATCTCCACTACTCTAGTAAGTAAGATTTTTCCAGCTGAGGAAAGAGGCAAACTGAAGCAGACAAGGCAGCAGGTAGAAGATACTTGCCAACTTCAAGTTTCCCAGCCAGGTTTGTTTAGTATGGTCACACATGCTACTCTTGGCACCTGCCAAGTTGACCATTTATTTGTAATGGTTCAGAATTTTACTTGTTCCCTTTTCACTGCTTCAAATGATCCTGGGTGACTTGCATCAAAATCTAGTTTAGAATGTTATATGATGGGTATCTGGAAAAATGTGAATTGTACAAATAAAATTAGGCATGTATTAAGGAGCAGCTTTTTGCCTGCTACAATGCAGCTCTGCCAATGCACTTCAGGCTTGACTTGCAATACCCTGCATAAAAATCAGTGCTGTCTCTCTTCAGAGCAGTGACTCAGTCATGCTGAACTATGCCACCTCTGTGGCAGAATATAGTCTATTGTATCTGTTTTATAACCTTTATGACTCAGAATCCAACACAGTTATCACAAAAAACAGAGCAGTTCCAAAAGTGTATTTGTAATGCAGACAATTTAATACATCATCATTCAAAGAGCAGTTGAAATTTCAGGCTGGTACAGCAAACTATGTCTTAAATAAAGACTTGCATTATTAACAAGCTGCATCATGTTTTTCAAGATCCATGGAAGAAGACAGGAAAGGGTGAGTTTTGTTTATTTTTCCTGACCTCATTACTAACCAAAACACATAGGACTGGACAACTCAGGGTCCTGAAACATGGGTAGGTTTACTTTCTAATCTTGTGCTGGATTTGAGCTATTGACCTCTAGCAAGGCTGGTAAAAAAACGATTGCCAACTTATGTAAACAACTGCAAAGAGTTTAGTTGTTTCAGTACATTTCCTAGAGAAAAACAGGGTACAAATAACAAAAACAGCCTTATCTGCCTGTTTTGAAGTCAGTATTGCAGACTGAAGAGCAGCAAACTATTAGTTTGTCTAAGCAGGGAACTGTTCTGAAGTGTGTCTCTGTGGTTTCATGTCACACACAGACACAAGCTCCAACATTTACCTGACTTGGTTCCTGTTTAAGCCAGTGGTAACGTGCAGCCATAACAACATTTCTTACCATGAATAGGCAAATTTTGAGCCACCAAGTTAGTGTTTACCTACTGTTCTTGATTCCTTAGTATCAAAAAGGAAACTCAGATGCCAAAAGCTATTTTTGCCCCCCACAGAGAAAAATTTATATCCGTCTTTTACAGGAGGTTTTGAAAATGGTATTACAGAATTGTAGATAAAGGAAATTCACAGTTTGCAATAACATGGCCATCATGGCTGCTCTGATCTTCTTACCTTTAGCAAAATAGATTCTGATCCTCCTTGAGAAGTAGCTTCTTCACAAACTGAATAACTGAGTTTAACTTATACTGCTAACAGAGATTTCTTTTGTGACACATTGAGCCATCCAGTGGCACAGGCTGAAAAGACTACTGCATATACTTGTTAATGCATTTCTCCAGTGCCTTTCTCTATATCAGAGATGTATCAGTGGTTACAAAAAAAACAAATATAAAAACCAAAGCAACACACTCCCCCTCCCCCCCCCAAAAAAACCAAGCAAGCAAATAAACACACAAAAAAAGCAACAAGACAATATCAAATCTCTGTTTAGTGATAAGTGATAACTGCAAAGACCTAAAGGTAATGAGCATTTCTATTCATTTGAAGTCAGATAGAAGTAGTTTCTTGACATTGATTTCATAGAGAAGGGAGATAGGGAAAAAAGAAAGAAGCAATGAAAAATTTCAAAAAGGAAAAGTTTAAAATTCCAGGTTGAGGCTGCATATCTGCCCTCAAGTCACTTCTTTACACATCTATGCTTTTCCAAGTTGAATATTTAAAATTAGATCTCAGTCTTTGGCCACCTGCATATTCTTGTCATACCAGTTTGAGTTCATTAATTTACCCCACATCACCTCACTTTTGTCAATGCCAGAATCTTGTGACTGAAAAACAATACTTTAGTATTTGAAATAGGTAGAGATAAGTATCTGAACACAGGAGAGAACCAATCATTGAGGGCTTAAATGAGCAACTAATTAAATATAGTGTGATTTTAAATTTTTTTTAAGATTGTAAGAAATTAAATGCTGAATAATGGTGCTGTAGCAGTAGTTGGTAGAGCTTGGCTTAGTGTGGGCAATGAAGAAAGATCATTAACAAATAAAATAGGGAGCACCTCAGGGGACACGCCTACAGACAGTCTGTCACCCACTGGTTTTAACATTTCATTTCAAAATTTAATTAGATATCAATTTCTGAATGCCTAAATGAAACCAGCCTCTTTCCATTGCACCATCATGCATCAGTTTTTAGTGATAAATTTAAGGCTGTAACAAGGTTCCTTGTCCTAAATTTTGAGGGGAAAGAATAACAACAGAAGAAGAGCCAGAAATGACATTCCGAGTTCTAGCAACCAACAAACCATCCAACAAAAGTAAACAATTTTAATACCAATATTTAACTCATTACTGATGCACTGGAAGCAATAGCAAGGCCTTAAAAAATAATATTATTTCTTACTAACTTCAGAAAGGGTAGGACTGGTGTCCCTGGTTAATAAGGAAATGCTTCATTGATCACAAAAGCAATGTGAGTCTTCCATCATTCTAGTAAAATTTATGACATGCAAGTCAGTAAGAACTATTGTAGACTGCATGGGACTCCCTACTGTCAAATAGATCATTGCAGAATCTGGCTGCAGCTACTTTAGGATGTCATAAAGAATGAAAAGTGTTCTATTTTGGAAACAAACTAAGCACTAGTCAATGTTTCCCTTTCTAAAGTAAGCAAGTCAGTTCAATGTCCAGATGATGGAGCAGGTGTACTCCATGTCACAATGCAGAGTCTTGATGTCTGCTTTCTTACTGAGACAATCAGTGTTTGGAAGAGACCAGTAGCATAGATCACATCAGGATTTCAAGTTTTGCCTGCCAAAAAATAACACAGCTACATTTTTTTGAAGTAATTGTTAGCTAGTGGGAAATATGAACTGTTGTGCAAACGTGAGAGCTGCCTTCATTACTGCTGTCATTTTCACTGAGGGTTTTTTGGACCAGCAGTTCCTATGCTTCACAAATAACACAGTTGTAGTAGGCTTAGCTGTGTTCTGCAGCAGGTGGGCAGGATGAGACTGTAAACCATCTGTCCATTCATCTATCTTAGACACATATCTCCCCTATTTCAATTATACTCAAAAGTCATTTCATTAGATGACTGATAAATTCATTCCCATTTATACATGGGGAATGAAAGGCTCGGGGTGCTTCCATCATTCCTTTAGACTGGGGCTTAAGTCTGTAGTGTCCATTCTTTTTGCAATAGTGCTCCACTCACTGGACAGTCTTCCTTCATCCTCTCCAGCATCTTTCCCTATCTGAGGTTCCCTATTTATTTCTTTGTGTGGGCTGTAGAGTGAGTCAGTTTACAGAGTTTGCCTCTTCACATTAATTCACTTTATTCTGGATATTCAGCATATGAGGTATTCATAGATACCCTAATGTAAATGGACTGAGCCAGTCTCCAAGTTTCATAGTTGCACTATTCCCATTTCAGTGCAATCCTACCATTTCCCTGAGTATTGCAGTGAACTGCACTGAAGTAGCATACAGTCTCTGGGAGTGATGTTAACTGTGGACTGTGTCTATCTAAAGTGAAACATCAGGGGGTTCATGTTCCCTCCAGAATGGGAAAGGACAATTTTACACAGGGCTGTTGAGCTCCTGTCAAAGAGCAGATAGCTGTGCCAGCAGTGGCAGGAGTGGCTGCATGCTGCATGGAGGAGACCCAAGGGCAGGCAAATGCTCCCTGGGGCTGCAGAATCTGAGACTTGGGCACCCTTGTACTGCAAGGGCAGGTGGAGGCTGCTCTGTGTTGAGGCTGCTGGCTCAAACAGCCCTGAAGGCTGTGCCTGTGCAGCCTGTGCCTCTCCCATGCCTCTGCAGAAGAGAGTTTCTATGTCCTTTATTATTATTTTAAATTTTCACCAATATTAATTACCTAGTATGAAAGCAGGCAACACCTGGGCAAAAGGAGAATCTTTTCAGTAATGCTTACTGTTGAGTACATATTCATACAAAGAATTGCAAAATTTCCACATGGAGCCAAACATGTTTGGACAAGGTCTTACGGGGAGGGCATCCCGTCTGCAGGCAGCTGACTGTGCAATTGGAACTGGAGCAGTCAGCTGAGAAGCTGCACCTCCTCTGATTAGTATTGCCCAAGATGACCCTGTTCCTCAGCAGATCAGCAGTGCACCTCGTGTCTCTGCCTTTCCCATAGACACTGTTGAAGTGCTAATGCGAGGAACATGGATGTCTTATTTGCTAGAAACCCTGCAAACAGAGAAATGATTAAACTGCAGAGGATAGGCACAAAGCTCAGCCCCACAACCCTGTTAATTGCTTAATATGGCATCGTGTGTAACAGATTCTCTCTGCCATGGTAAGGGGCTCTTTGTTGGGCACTTAGCCCAGTAGCAAACACAAGCTGGTTCAGCTTTGCAGGGCCCGTGGTACAGTGCAGGGGGGCTTCAAAGTCTTCCCAGAGATTGCTTCCAAACAAAGTTTCTGCCTGTATTCTGAACCAGGGGGAAGTTTCTGATGGGAATTCCTGTGCATAGAAGGGGCTGCACGTTCTCAAATGGACAGTGGACAGCAATAGCCCGCTCATGCTCTGCAACAGCACTTGTGGTTGCAGCATTGAATTGATCTCTAAATTGTGAGACACTCTGAGGGTGCAAATCCTCCCACTGGCAGCACCTGGGGTCACTCTAAGGCCTCTGTTTTACTTAAACCTGAGCAACTGGCTAATGCACGGTAAGACCTAACTGGCCTTAGACTATTGCCATTTCCTTGATGTTTTCCTTAGCCATTGCCCTCACAATACATGCAGAAATTGAGGTACCTTCTCGCAGCGTGAAACCCCTTATTCTGGCACAAGAACAACAAAGCTTTGTTGTTCTTCAAAGCAGCACAAACACATCACGATAGTGAGAAGCCAGCCAAGTGTCTCCCGGGCCGACAGTGCATCCGGAGCTGCGTTCCCTGCAGGTCAGCGGGGCTCTCCGAGAGGTGCGAACCCCCCACACCCCCAGAGCCCAGAGAGCGCACGGGAGAAGCGGGGCGAGGAAGAGGAAGAGGAAGAGGAGGGTGCGCGCCCCGACCCCGCCAGCGCTGCCCTGCAAGCCGCGGCTGCATTGCTGCAAACACCGCATCCTCCTGCTGGGAGCGGGCTGCTTCTGCTGCCAGCCTCGGGCCTGGAGCGAAATGAAATTAAACTCTGCTCCCAGCGAGCGGGAAGGTGAGGCGAACTTGGAGGAGCCGGGTATCATGCACGGCCCTTGTGTTACGCACAGGCACACGCAGGCAAAGTCACACTCACCTGGGGGTCACGCAGCAGTGACAGCCACACTCCATCTGCTCGCCAAGAAAGCCAACATAGTGTTAAAAAGCAGCCAGGATGCTCAGACCAGATTGGACTTTAGACAGGAAATTATCTTTTCAAATTTTGGTTGAACGATAAGAAGCTTTTAAAACTAAAGAAATGAATGATGTATGCAAAGCTGTACTTGAAATGATTCTGGTGTTGCAAATTGCCACGCTCTTACTGTGGAGCTGATGAAAATAAATGAAGCTCTGCGTTGCTGGGCTTTTTCCTCCCCCTTCTAATAAATGAAATGAAAAAGCCCCATTATTGAGCCACCTGCTTCAAATTCCTAATTGTGGTAACTGAATTCTGAAATTATTTGTTAGCTGTGTAATATCACACGCATTAAAAATACTGAGAGGCTATTAAGTTCTTTAAAACCCAGCACTGGATAAAAAGGTGCAGCTATCTTCAGATTTTTATTTCCATGAAATAACTTTTCCAGTAGAGAAATATGTTCAAATCCTACAAGTGCATCCTGAAAAAACCCTGTTAATTTACCAGTTAGAGAAGCTGCAAAGTAAAGACCCAGGAGAGGTCCATTGACATATTTAAATATTTTTTAAATAGTGCTGTACGCCATGCTGTTCATATTTTTCTAGCATATAAATATAAATGTTTCAGAAGATAATAGAAATCACATGAAATATAAATGTAATATTTCTAATGAACAGGTGAGTGTGTGTACATGTCTCTGAAGTGTCTTGCAGTATGCCTGAACTATTGCTGCATGTGTGTATAAAGCATCTCATTTAATTCCTAACAGTTTCTCATTTTAATAATGTTCCAACTTAGATTTCTATGTATATAGTTTTTATAAATTAAAAGAAAAGATAATTATCAGGACAAGCTAGAAAGAGTTGTTCTTGAAATATTTTTTTAATCAAAATAATGTTTCTAGTTGAAACTCATTGTTTTGATCTTTTTAATGTGAAAGGACTGGAATCTGTTAAAAAGATCTTCTGCAAAAAGTTGTTCCACACACATCCTATATGGTCTTTTTTTTTTCTCCCCACAAATACAAATATGGATAATACAAATATATATGCACATACAAATTCCTAGACTAGATGCAACCATTTCTCTTAAATTAACTTCTTACATGTGAAATCTCAGCACAGAAATGAGTAAAGGGTTAAAATAACAATCTCAGAATTCAACTCAGCTGTGACAATATTCAGCACATTGAACTGCTGAAATCTACATGGAATTAGACATCCTTTTGCCCATCAAACCAAATTAACTGGTTTGCTGTTACCTTGCACAAGCAGTATTTTCGAGGACAGGGCAGAGGAGGAAAAGGGATTCTATTGCCCATCACAGGCAGCTCTCGCAGAGCTTGCCCTCTTGCTGCCTTCCCCACTTCCAGCCTGGAGCCAGGGGTTCCCGAGCAGCCCGAGACCAAACCCCAGTGACAACAGTTCCCTCTCAGCTTTACACTGGCACACAAAGGTGTCCTGTTGGCAGCAAAACCTGCCTTCCTCAAACAAGAGGCTATTTCAAACATGAGTGCAAACACTTGGAATCTGAATATTTTTAAAAGAAACAACAGAGCAAGAGGAAGGGAACAACTAAAG